>NW_006921669.1:1991200-2004307 GCF_000298275.1 Orycteropus afer afer
GTAGTCACCCTCTTCATTAGGTCATATTCTACAAATCTTGACTGGAGAGAGTCTGAAGAAGATAAAGGAATAAGCTGCCATATTGTGAGATAGCCACATGACTTAGGATTTCATGGTGGCTTCTAGGAGCTGAGTGC
Source organism: Orycteropus afer afer (assembly GCF_000298275.1). Classification (NCBI taxonomy): domain Eukaryota; kingdom Metazoa; phylum Chordata; class Mammalia; order Tubulidentata; family Orycteropodidae; genus Orycteropus; species Orycteropus afer. The sequence continues at coordinate 1,991,338 of NW_006921669.1, forward strand.
TACCCTTGGCCAACAGCCAACAAGCAAATAGGGCCATCAGTCCTACAGTCACAAAGACAGAATTTTGCCAGGAACCTGACTGTGCTTGGAAGAAGACCCTAGACTCCAGATGAGAACTCAGCCTACCAAAAACATTGATTCCAGCCTTTGAGATGCTGAGCAAAGGATCCAGCTAAGCCATGCCTGGACCTTTGATCTGCAGAAATTGTGAGATAATAAGTAAATATATGTGATTTTAAGCTGTTAAGTTTGTGAGAATTTGTCACATAGAAATATAAAACTAACTCATCTTTAAAGGCACCAATAGTTCTTTCAAAATTCTAATAATCACAATCATTATTATAATATCTAGTGTATTAGAGAAACAAACCTAAACATAGGACATCACTTTGCATCAAAGTCTATGAGGACTAATGGTCACATTAGTAATGGAAGTGAGGGCAGGTGCCCTCCATGACGAACTGCTGATTTTTGACAATCTTCAGGTTTTTGTTTTGTTTTGTTTTAATTTTTTGGTATGTAAGCATTTTTTTTTAACTTTTTATTTTGATTTGGGTGCATGTTTATAGAGCAAACTGGTTTCTGATTCAACAATTCATACATGTGTATACAAGCCTTTAAGCCAATTATATCAAAATCTTTCAAAAATATCAAAGTTTAATTTGTGTGTGTGTGTGTATGTATGTATGTTTGAACACAAGAGAGGCAATCTGGACACAAATTTAAGTGACAAAACCCCTGATTGGCTTGAATGCAGTTTATCTTTTATGATTTACTATGGGGATTACTACTCTTACCCTTGTCAATGACAATCATCTCAGTGCTTTGTGTGAATGTAGCACTTGGCATTTAAGAGAACCAAGCTCTGGTGGCATAGTGCCTAAGGCACTTGACTGCTATGGCAATTCAAACCCACCAGCTGCTCCTAGGAAGGAAGGTTGGGCAATCTATTTAGGTAGTGATACTGCCTGGCAAACCCAAGGAAGTGTCACTAAGAGTTGGATCCAACTCGATGACAGTGAGTTTGAATTGTTTTTTCCCTCACCACTAACCTGCATTAATTTCATACAACAATACAACTCAGTATAAAGTCAGGAGTGACCATTTCCTCTCTTGCAGCCATAGGCATTGAGGCTGGTGGGATTAAATGATATGACAGCATAGGGGCTCACAGTCTGCTCTAAACCCTGAGGATGGGCTGGCAAGGACAGATGATCATGGTGGTCCTGTGCTGATATCAGGAGGAACATTCCACTACAAGACTGGAGCTGTACATCCTTACTCTAGACTGGCTTCTCTTTGCTTGTGGGATCTTAATCAAGTCATATCACCCTTCTGGGCTTCCAGTCACTACCCTAAAGAATTAGAGTTGAAAAATTGATCCATAAGCCCTCAATTTTAAAATCATAAATTCTTAAGATTGGATACCAGACTAGTTTTATTGTGTTGTACTCAAGGTGATACGTTCTCATAAAATTCACTGAATTTATTTACACAAAAGCCATTGTGAGTCAATCAACAAATATTAATTGAATGACCATACCTGAAGCTCTGCATTAAATGCTGTGACATAATGAAGGACTCATAGAACATGGGGCCTTTCCTAAAAGAACTGATAATCTAGTCAGAGAGATAGGACAACTTTTGCAGAAGGAGAGGAAGTAAACTGTAGAAGGAATAAAAGCTGCTCAATGGAGTAAATTCTATCCTATGCTAGAGAATGCAAGACCAAAAGGCCAGAGGCAGTCAGGGAAGTCTGCATAGAAATGCCGGAGGTTGCACTAAGTTTAGGGGATAAATTGAATTTGAAGTGTGGTGGTGATGAGACAGACATTCCAAGGCTCACAGAGACTTTGGGAAGAAATAGGGACAGAAATGGCCCATGTGATGTAAAGCAGGAAACACATATTTGCCCAGATGATGAAGCTAGGAATGTTGTTGTTGTTGCTGTTATCTGCCATCAAATCAGACCCGACTCATAGTGACCCCTCCTTGGGTTTCCAAGGCAGTAACACTATGGAAGTAGATTGCCCAACCTTCCTTCTGAGGAGTGGCTGGCGGGTAGGAAATAATAATCCTGATCAGATAGAAAGATAATTGCATTAAAGTAAAGTGCTGATTTTGCATTATTTTGTGGTGATAAATTGAGATAGCACCAAACTGAGATGGGAACTCACTCATTCATTCATTCATTTAGTAGGAAGCCCTGGGTGATGCAAATAGTTAAGTGCTCAGACACTAAACAAAAGGCTGGTGGTTGTGAGTCCACCCAGAGGGGTCTCAGAAGACAGACCCGGCAATCCAGTAACTTCATCTCCTTTTCTGCTCCAACAGCCAGGCAGGGGTCTGCTCCAGCAGTTGAGTTGGGGTTTTGCTGTGGTTATTGCACATGACAGTGTGGTGCTCTGCAGATGCCTGGGTTTCATTAGCCCATCCCTGAGGAATGTCACTAGGGAAGGGCAGGGTGGGCCTTTCGTCCCTCATCACTTTTTTTTCCCCTCAAGCTGGAAGAGAATTTGGAAGGAATATTTTGGCATTGTGATTAGAGGTCTAGTCCCTTCATTCATGGAAAGGCAGCCTTGAAACTTGGTTTGCAGTGTCTGGGAATTTCTTGGTTTTTATCTTAAGCTTCACACATGCATAGACTCTGCCATCTGGTTCTGTAAACCTGGTTGTTTCCATACCTTATCATCAAGAGGCCTGCATGTGTGTATGTCTTCCATAGTGTCCACGGATAATCATTATTGAAGCACTCTACTGTGATAGGTGTTATATTTGTCCTATGATGAACTTTACACTTAGGTTTTACATTTAAGTCTTTGATCCATCTTGAGTTAGTTTTTGTTTATGGTGTGAGGTATGGATCTTATTCCATTTTTTCTGCAAATGGATATCCAGTTTTGTAGCACCATTTATTGAAGAGACTGTCTCTTCCTCATTTAATGGATTTCAGCCCTTTATCGAAGATCAGCTCACCATAGATGGATTTTTTTTTTTTTTCCCTGAGTTCTCAATTCTGTTCCACTGATCTACGTGTCTGTCATTGTACCAATACCAGTTTTGACTACTGTGGCTTGTATAGTAGGCTTTGAAATTGGGGAATGTGAGACCTTTTGCTTTGTTCTTCTTCAATAATGTTTTGCTTATCCAAAGGCTTTTCCCTTTCTGTACAAAATCAGTTATTGGATTTTCCAGGTACCTAAAGAATGCTGATGGAATCTGGATCAGGGTTGCATTGAATGCACGCATTGCTTTGGGTAGTACTGACCTTTTCACAATGTTTGGTCTTCCTATCCACGAGTATGGTATGTTCTTCCATTTATGTAGATCTCTTATAGTTTCTTGTACTAGTGCTTTGCAGTTTTCTTTGTACAGGTCTTTTGTGTCTCTGGTAAGATTTATTCCCAAGTATTCATCTCTTTGGTAGCTAACATAAATGATATTGATTTCCTTATTTCCTTTTCAGAGACCTGTTTGTTGCTCCATGTGCTTCTAAAGAGAAAAGAATTAAGAATCTCTGGGAGTGGAAAGATTGAGACACAACCAAAAAGTGCACTTGAACACTCCCTACCCTATGTGGCTAACAAGATTCAAAACTGCATTTTGCTCTTAACATATAGTGAATACTTTATAGGGCTCAATGCAAAGATTAGATTAGTGCTTATCATACTTTATCCCATCTTTATTCCCATTATACAGATAGAGAGAGAAACTTATTCAACTTATTCAAGATTTCACATATATAAACAGCTGAAAAAGTGTCCTTTAAAACAAGCACTTAAAAGAAAATAAATATCATATGGAATTTAACTATTATGAATGAAAACAGAAAAACATACCTCAAATACAAAGACAGATAGATCCTCTGGTTGAACAGGAGGATTCTTCTATGAGTGAGAGAGAAGAAGGACCTGAGTGTCAGATGGGAAGTGAATTAGCTGAGGTCACAGATTGAAGCAGTGACAGGATCAGGTGTCTCTCTTCTCTGTTCCCTTGGACAACGTGTTACTTACAAGGTTGAGTTTTGGTCCACTCACTAGGTTATAACCATGAGATCACTCATCTATCAAGTGTCAGTTCCTCAGATAAGGTTTCACTTTAACTTGAAAAATGGAGCAGGCCCACCTGATTGTTAACTGGGGCAGGCATCCAAGCAGAAAGAGAAGGAGAGTGTGTTCGTAGGCTCAGCTTGGTGCTGCTTCCTACTCCATCTTTTTTCTGTTCCATCCATGATAAGTCATAAATTATCATGATCAATCACAATTCATTCCCAGCAGGCTATGAATCTGAATCTGACCTTAATGCCTCACGTTTTTCCCCATATACATCATCATAAAAATAGTTGATATATCTATGTGCTCAATACCCATTGCCATTGAGCCAATTCCAACTCATACCAGCCCTACAGGATACAGTAGAACTGCCTCATAGGGTTTCCAAGGCTATAAATCTTTAGGGAAGCAGACAGCCACATCTTCTTCCCATGGAGTGGCTGGTGGGTTTTAATGCTGACCTATCAGTCAGCAGTTAAATACTTTAACCACTGTGCTACCAGGGCTTCTATGCTGAGAATAGTGTTCTGGTTACCTAGTGGTACTCTAACAGAAAATACCACAAATGGGATGGCTTTAGCAAACAGGAGGTTATTCTCTTACAGTTTGGAGGCTTTAAGTCTGAGTTCAAAGTGCCAGGCTCTAGGGGCTGGGTGAAAGCCCCTCAACCTTGGGCTTCAGCTCTGCCTCCTGATCAGCTAAAATGAGAGGCTTTTCTTTACTTAGACAGCTTTTGGCTGCTGAGGCTGACAAGCCAAAGATTGACAAATAAAATGGCACCATCCCAATGTTACCAAATCACACAGCAGGCCACGAATTCAAGTCCATTGAAAATCCCAAGGTCAATAGAACATGGCAGGCTGCTGAAGCTTAATGCCTCACATGGCTACATGCAGGGTTCAAGCATGCCATAAGCTGGAGACCATTCTGAAAGCTGCTTCTTATATATGGGAAGCAGACCACATCCCTAAAGTAGCTACTTAGCCGCTTGTGGTAGATCCCACCATAGAGATGATCTCCAGTCTCATCATGGGGAATTACTACCACCAATTTCCCAGCCACTCAACCAGGCCCAGCCAATTTGACACACAACTTTAACTACCACATACATTATTGTTTTTATGTGCCGTCAAGTCAGACTTGACTTATAGCCACCCCTCCTTGGGTTTCTGAGGCAGTATCACTACGGAAGTAGATTGCCCAACCTTCCTTTCGAGTAGTGACTGGTGGGTTTGAACCGCCAGCCTTCTGGTTAGCAGTCAAGTGCCTTAGGCACTATGCTACCAGAGCTCCTTAGGAATGGTTAATTAAATACTTTCATCAAGTGCTTTAAGGCTTTTTTTCTGGAGGATGATACCCAAACCCAATATCATTATTATAAATACAATAGAAAAATACAATCAAATGTTCCCTTTAGACATCCCCTCTCTTCAATTCAAGAGTGATCATCAAAAGCCATACAAACAAGTAATCTAGCATTAATTTTTAAAATTCTTATCCTTGAACAAATATGTAACCTCTTGAGTGACAATTCAATATTGAAATATGTATAAAACTGACCCCTCCACATCAAATTAATGCATTTAGGTTAAAGAGTATATTTTTTTCAATCCTTAAAATTCAGGAAAGGATAAAAAAAATCAAGATAGAGACAAGGTTTCTTTTATAAAATATATTTTATTATCTACTTCATTATCTTTAAGTGTGAAGGACTCTACCACTGTCAAACAAGTAATTCTAAATTCAAAAGTTATGTGCATGCTGAGATGAATTGGAAATAAGAAATCAATAGAGGAAATAGGATAATGTTGATGTTAAGCAAAGTCAAAATTCAATCCCTCTCATGTGTAAGACCAAGATTTCAAGAAGCGTTTGAAAATTAATATGACTAAAGTGAATGTGGGAACATTTTTTAAGATTGTTAAATCTTCATTTGCTTACCTGTAAAATGAGAATCAAAAGTCATATCTCATTCTTTTGTAAGTTTCCAATGAGAACATGTGTACCATGTTCTGAAAAGTAAATATGTGGTAACTGGTAACTGTTATGGGAAAGAATAAATTTTGGTGTTTATAATGGTTGGTTCTGACTCAAACTATCCAGGTTTAAATTCAGAGAAAGACATTTGTTAATTACGTGACTTTAGGAAGTTATTTATATCATTACACTGCCATTTCATCATCTATAAAATGGGATAATGGCATAATCTATCTCATATTACTAAGGAAATTAAATAAAATATTACATGTAAAGAATCTAGAAGAGTGCCTGGAAAATATTAAACAGTCAGGAAATACTAGCTAGAGTTGTTGTTGTTGTTATGTGCCATGAGTCGGACCCGACCCATAGTGACCCCTCTTTGGGTTTCCGAGGCAGTATCACTACGGAAGTAGATTGCCCAACCTTCCTTCTGAGGAGTAGCTGGTGGGTTTGAACCACCAGCCTTCTGGTCAGTAGTCAAGTGCCTTAGGCACTTTCTACCAGAGCTAAAGTTGTTAGTATTGTTATAATTGTCACACAAAGAGAAGTGCATTTTCACCTACCAGTAACTCATGCCCAAGACTACAGACTCAGCAAAAAATGAGATCTTTGCTTTAATTTATAATGTGATAATTAAAAGAGAAGACTCTTGCTGGAGAGGAATAGCCTCTCCTCTAAAGAAAAGTCACAGCGCCCTCTGACAGTATTTCTAATACTGTTGTTTATGGTCTTAGCAACTAAGTCCAAAGAATTTGTGCAATCTCCTTATTCTCTCTTTGCACTACTTTGAGGCTGAAGTAATCACACAAAACTTGCAGAGTGGAAGAATCTTCCAATGGCATCTTATGCATCTATTGGATTTAACATTGTTAAAATTTAAAGGTTCCTAAATTATTAACTTTTGCCCAAGTGATATTTAATGGCAAAAGTAATATCTGCATGAAGTATTAAGTGATTTGCATGGAAAAAGTTCAGTAATTTGACAGAGTGAAATAATCACACTGTCAAAGAATACAAGTTTCTGTTTCCTCAGAGAGCTCTCTATTGTATGAATTTCTTCTCATGGGCTGTCATCAAGATGTGAGATTTATTTTTCCTCTAATTGCACCCATGGCAGCTGTTTTATGGAAAATGTGTATGTGGGGTCTGCTTTTCAGAAGAGTGCAGAATCCATGACATCACTTATATACTGTCTTACATGATCAAGTAAGAGACTGACTTGCACCTGAATGGAACAAGATAAGAATAGATGTTAAAGCCCTTTTGTGTCAGTCAGATGCTGTAATATATATAATGATGATCATCTATTTATTAATGGGATGGCGGAAAATACCCACACTCCAAAAGATATTTCCTCTGAATTGAAGCTCAAAGTATGAGCTTTATGACTATTTCAAGGTTTGTGAGCAGCCTCATGATTTAACCTCAGAAATTTCACAAATAAATCTTATGGCGACAGACGGCAATCTAAATCAAGGGCCATGGAGCTAGCATTCCCCTTTGGATCAATACTTCATGTCATCATATAGAATAGTCTAGTTTTCTGCACTTACTCCAACCCCCCAAAACCCACCTCTTTTCAATATCAACCATTGAAAGGGATTTGGAATGGGCAGTGGTGTGCCAGGCCCTGAAAGAAGTAAGCAGTCATCATATTGTTTGTCTCAATCTTTAGCATGTTTGGAAAAGCAGTGGGGAAGAAAAATTTGTGTTTATGAAAAATTAGAGGAAAAATTAAACTATAAAATCAGGCCCTGAATTGGATTATAATTAAATTTTTAGTAGATATTTTAGTCGAATATAGGAACCAAAAGAGCAGCAGTACTACTACCTGGATCTGTGGTATCAATCCAGTTAAACTCCTTCCTGTCTCTTCGTTTATGTGGTGAAATACAGTGAAACATGTAAGAGCTGGAACTCAATGGGATTGCTTTGTTTTTCTAGGTCTTGTAAGCCTTCCACCTTTCACAGGATGCAGTCTTTCCACTTTTCCATTACTCTCTGTTAGTGGAAAATATTTTAGTTTTCCTTCTTTGACAGGTTTCTGCCTTACATAGTGTTTTGGTTCTCTACTGCTGCTCTAACAGAAAATATCACAAATATATGGCTTTAGCAAACAGGGATTTATTCTCTTACAGTTTAAGAGGCTAGAAGTTTGAGTTCAAAGTGCCAGGTCTAGGGGCTGGGTGCAAGTCCCTTGACCTTGGGCTTCAGCTCTACCTCTTGCTCACAGCCCACTGGAGCTGGAGACTTCTCTTAACTCAGGCAGCCTCTGGCTGCTGAGGCTGACAAAACCAAGGTCAACAAGTAAAACGACAGTCCCGAGACTATTAAGCAACACAGCAGGCCTCTAGTTCAAGTCCAGAAACAGTCCCAAGATCAGCAGGCAACATGGTAGGCTGTTGAATGAAGACTCAGCTACATGCCAAAAAGCTTGAGACCTTTCTCAAAGCTTCTTCTTATATACTGGAAGCAGACCACATCGCTAAGGCAGCTACTCAGCTGCTCACAGTAGATTCCACCATGGACTTGATTACAAGTTTCATCATGGGGAATAACTATATCCAGCTGCCCAGCCATCAAAACCAGGCTCAGCCAAGTTGACACACAATCTTAACTACCACACACAGTTTCCGCTTTCACAGGTTTTCCAGTATTATGTTCCCTAGTAACAGACTCCTTGCTCTGTATGATATGCCTGAGTCCCTCCCTTTAAATAAGACCCAGTATCCCAAGATAGGGAACTGATAGCCAAGAAAGAAGAAGCTGCTGGCTCTCTGGCCTTCCAACAAGTCCTGGTCCACTGACCAGCTTTTATGCAGACCCCCTTGTTGCCTGTCTGAACTCCCAGCCTCTGCCTCTTGGCTGGTGGTCAAGGCTCCAGACCAGTTGAGGGTCTGTTCTAAGTGATAAACGGTCGCCATGAGTTGGATATGACTTGATGGCAGTGGGTGGGAACTGTCCATAAAGCTCTCCTACTTGGTTGTGGTTTGCTGACTTATTTTTACTACAGAAGCCATTAAGCATTTACTGGCCCATGTTCAGCAATTCTTATGAAAGCATCCCCAGTGATGCACTAATTCATAGTCTGTCAACCCCTCAATAATAATTCCAATTTATCACTCAGCTATAAAATTTTTCTACAGGCAAAGCTTGGATGACATGGTCTGAGATCTAAAGTAATTTTATTTGTACTCACTTGCCAAATAAAACTTGAGGAACTCAGATGGTGACTGAGCAAAAAATGGAAACCTGAGAGAGGAAGTATGTGAGAGAACTGGTGAAAGAATAAGGAGAGAAGGAGAAAGGTAGAAAGCTTTCCACGAGGTCATGGAGCTTTACTGAAAAGCAGGAGGAGGAGGAAGAGATAAGAGAGAATATGGTAGAGAATAGCTACAAGTAAAAGACCAAGAAGAATGAGTAATGGGAGATAACAGAGAAAAATTATTATACATATAAAAAAAAATGCTAGAAGAAACAAGGGAGGACCTCTGGTAGTGTAGTGCCTAAGGCATTTGACTGCTAACCAGAAGGCTGGTGGTTCAAACCCACCAGCCACTCCTTGGAAGGAAGGTTGGGCAATCTACTTCTGTAGAGGCTGGGAGTTCAGACAGGCAACAAGGGGGTCTGCATAAAAGCTGGTCAGTGGACCAGGACTTGTTGGAAGGCCAGAGAGCCAGCAGCTTCTTCTTTCTTGGCTATCAGTTCCCTATCTTGGGATACTGGGTCTTATTTAAAGGGAGGGACTCAGGCATATCATACAGAGCAAGGAGTCTGTTACTAGGGAACATAATACTGGAAACCCAGAGAGGGGTCGCTATGAGTCAGGTTTGACTCCATGGCACATAACAACAACAACAGAAGAGACAAGAGAGCTCCCAGAGCTTTGATAAGTGTGCCTACCTTCTGTCTTCTGTCATTTTCTTTCTCTCCAAGCACCATTGAGTTATTGAGCTCACAAACATTTATTGAACATCTACTATTCCTTGGGAAAATATTTTAAATGAGTTTCAGTTATTCACTTTGGAAAGGTGCACATTTTGTGAAAATCCAAAGCAGTCAGTGATGAATGACAAATACGTGGCACATATTATCAGTAGCACAGACTTTCCGGTCTGACTCATGACACATAATAACAACAACAAGACTTTCTGAAGCAGAGACCTACGCTGGCTGGAGAACTGATGAGAAATGAAGGTAGAAGTGGATTTCAAGAGTCTGAGTGGGATCTAAGGAGTAGAAACAAAGGCTAAGGAGACTGAAGGCAAGATGAGGGTGGTGTGATGGTTAATGATATGTGTCAACTTGGCTAGGCTATTATTCTCAATGGTTTGGCAGACACTTTGTAATCACCTTCTATTTTGTGATCTGATTGAGCAATCAGTTCAAAAATGATGTGGGTGTGGCCTGCCTCCAGTATATAAAAGCATGTTCTGACAAAGCATTCTCTCTCTCTTTTAATCCTGCACTCTCCTCTTCTCATCTGACATCTGGTTCTTGGGATGTGTTTTGGTTACTGCTGTAATAGAAGTGCCGCAAGTGGGTGACTTTAACAAACAGGGATTTATTGTCTTACAGTTCAAGAGGGTAGAAGTCTGAGTTCAAAGTGCCAAATGTAGGGGCCGGGTGAAAGTCCTTCGACCTTGGGCTTCAGCTCTGCCTCTTGCTCCCAGTCTACTGGAGCTGGAGGCTTTTCTTAACTCAGGCAGCTGCTGGCTGCTGAGGCTGACAAACCAAGGTTGGCAAGTAAAATGGCACAGTGCCAAGGTTATCGAGCAACACGGGAAGCCCCTTGTTCAAGTCCAGAAACAGTCCCAAGATTGGCAGGTAACATGGCAGGTTGATGAATGAAAACTCAGCTAAACACAAGATCCAAAAGGCATGCCAAAAAGCTCATGACTTTTCTCAAAGCCTCTTCTCATATACTGGAAGCAGATCACAATGCTAAGACATCTATCTACTCAGCTGCTCAGAGTAGATTCCACCATGGACTTGATTATAAGTCTCATAATGGGAAATAACTACATCCAGCTGCCCAGCTACTCAAAACCAGGGCCAACCAAGTTGAACAACCTTAACTACCACAGGATGTAAGCCTGAAAAAGTCTCTGGGCTTCTGACTGACCAGCCGATTTTGGGTTTGTCAGCCCCTGTAACCACTTGAGCCAGCAGAGGTCTTTAGCCTGCTGCTTGACCCATGAATTTGGGACTTGCCAGTGCCCACAATTGTGTGAGCAATTTCCTTGAAACAATTTTCTCTCCATATATATGCTTCACTGGATTTGCTCCTCTAGAGAACCCAGCCTCAGACAGGTGGAAAGCCACAAATAAGCAAATTCCTTTGAGCCACCTGCAACCATGAGCCTGTACTAATTGGCAGGAGAGAAACAGAATCTAAAAACAAAAGCACAAGGATGGAAAGGGCAAATCAGAAATAAAAACAGAGAGAGAAATAGGAAGACACGTAAATGAGAAAAGAAAATGGATAAAGGAGAAGAGACATTTTTATGAATTTTCTAGGCCTGGGGCCATCTGTGGCCTCAGAAAACTGCACCACCCCATAAGGAACTTTCAGTCCTCCCCATAGACATAGATTCTCTGTCTCTTTACCAGAGGGAATGTGGGCAGAAAAGCCAGAGCGTGATCCCAGGGATGATTCTCTGACTTGTTCTGAGTGTGGTCACAAGCATGCTGCAAGCCCAAATATAACCAGCAGAAATGCTGGCAGAGAAACAGAGGCATAAAAACCCTGTCAAAAATGGATAAGGAGTCAACATATCAAATTGTGTTTTCTTTTAATTATTTTTTTTACCACTCATTCACTCATTCATTCATTTATCATTTAAGATTCTTATTTAAAATGGACTTTTTACACAAACAAAATGGAAACAAAATAGAAGACAAGGAGGTAGTTACTGCACAGTAGTTTTCAATATATTTAATTTATTATTGTTATTATTATTACTGAGATTCACTTGAACCTTCTCTCTAACATCAATCTTCCTATGAAAAAAATATACCATTATCTACATGTCATAGAAAGTCTAAGTATATTATTAACATAGCCTAAAACTAGCCTTGCATAGTTAAACCAGTTGGATCTTTCTGGCCTCATCACTCTTTATGCATTTCCTTTCACTCCAGGTCTAGTTCACTGAACTGCTTCCAAGACCTTAAATATGCAGTACTGGGTATCAATTCTGGGCCTTTGAACATGCTGTTTCCTTAATCAAGGATACTCTTAAATCTTCCTTGCTTCCACACACATCAAAGATTCTTTTCTGGACAACTTTCTTCAGTATTCAACCATACGTCTTAGGTTCAATGTTAGAAACTTCTCTGACCATCCTAGGTTACATGCCTCAGTAATAAGTAAGATATCAGTTTAACTATTGTAACAGAGACTGCCTAAGGCACTTGACTGCTGACCAGAAGGCTGGTGGTTCAAACCCACCAGCCATTCCTCAGAAGGAAGATGAGCAATCTACTTCCGTAGTGATACTGCCTCGGAAACCCAAGGAGGGGTCACTATGAGTTGGGTCCGACTTGACGGTACATAACAACAACAACAATAATTCCAGGTGAAGAATACGCTTGGCATTTCTCAAGTTGAAAGAACTGAGGAAAATATATAAGCCTCGGGTTGCTATATTGAAAGATTTTGTGGGCAAAATATTGAATGATGCAGGAAGCATCAAAAGAAGATGAAAGGAATACATGGAGTCACTGTACCAAAAAGAACTGGTCAATTTTCATCCATTTCAGGTGGCATATGTTCAAGAACCAATGGTATTGAAGGAAAAAGTAGAAGAAGTTTTAATTGGTGAAGAGCAAAGCTCCAGACATAGACAAAATACCCATTGAGATGTTTCAACAAACAGATGGCCTACTGGAGGCACTCACTCAGTTATGCCAAGAGATTTGGAAGACAGCTACCT
>NW_006921669.1:2005138-2029954 GCF_000298275.1 Orycteropus afer afer
CCTTGAGGACTAAGGTGTGTCTGACACAAGCCATGGTATTTTCAATCACCTCATATGCATGTGAGAGCTGGACAATGAATAAGGAGGACCAAAGAAGGGTTGATGCTTTTGAGCTGTGGTGTTGGCAAAGAATACTAAAAGTACCATGGACTGCTAAAAGAACTAACAGGTCTGTCCTGGAGGAAGTGCATCCAGAATGCTCCTTGGAGGCGAGAATGGTCAGACTTTGTCTCACATACTTTGGCCATGTTGTCAGAAGGGACCATTCCCCGGAGAAGGATGTCATGTTTGGTAAGGTGGAGGATTGACAAAAGAGGGGAAGGCCCTCCATGAGATGGATTGACATGGTGGCAGTGGCGATGGGCTCAAGTATAACAAGTATTACCTGGCTCAGGACCGGGTGGTGTTTCATTCTGCTGTACATAGGGTCCCTATGAGTCAGGGATGACTCAACGGCAGCTAACAACAACATTTCAGGTGAAATAGATTTTACTTATCTTTCTATTAGCAGACGGGGCTTAAGCAGTTCTGGCTTGGAACGGAAGATTCATAGTGTCAGGGACCCAGGATCTTTCTGTCTTGTTGCTCCACCATTTCTAGGGACTTTCCTATTCTGCACCATCCACAGTGGCTTCCCACTTCCATATTTCCACCATTAGGAAGCAAGAAAAGGAGATGATGCCTATCTTCTCTTCTACATGCCTTCCATTAAAGAAACAACTAGATGTTGTATGTTTTATGTCCACTCATATGCCATTGACCAGAACTTTGTCTACATGCTCATGTTTAGCTTCAGAAAACACCTGGAAATGTAGTGTTATTTCAGATGTCTATGTCTTAATTAAAATGGTGGTTGGTCAACATATGTTTTTTACCACTATATGTTACCTGGACTAACATCAGAAAGGAGGGATATCAGTATTCTCATGTTTGCTTTGAGCCAGCTCTAACTCAAGATCTCAGTCAAATCACAGCACTCAAACCATATCCTCAGTGTCTGTTAACCTATTATTCCAATCTCTATAAAACTGAAGTCCTGTCATTCTCATGCAGGGTCCTTCCCAGGCTTTGGATTCTTCCACTTGAGGTCCACCCCTGCCAATAGAGGTTCATAATGCTAAATGCTTGCCTACATAAACTTCTGTGTAGTATCAGCCTTTTGATTCTGCTCTGTTGCCGTATCTCTGAATTTTCTGAGTAAACAGCTGGTCTGGGCCATGACCTGATGACCTTATAGCTTTTTGTTAAAGGCCTGAATCTTCTGGCTGGATTTTATCTCTGCATCTGTACTTGGATCTATACAGAGGCCCTAGATGGTAGTCCTAAGGGCAGATGACAATACAGTCCAAGCCATTTACTGGAATCTCAGGCTATGTTGTTGTTGTTGTTCAGTGTTGTTGAGTCAGCTCTGACTCATAGAGACCCTGTGTACAACAGAGCAAACACTGCCTTGTCCTGAGCCATCCTCACAAGTGTCACTATGCTTAAGCCCATCATTGCAGCCAGTGTGTCAATCCACCTCATTGAGGGTCTTCCTCTTTTTTGCTGACACTCTACCAAGTATGATATCCTTCTTCAGGGACTGGTCCATTCTAACAACATGACCAAAGCAAGTGAGATGAAGTCTGGCCGTTCTCACTTCTAAGGTGTGTTTCTTTTCCCACATCCAACAAAACCTATACAGCAAGAGATCAGACTAAGAGCTCTCTCCTTAAATACATGCCCCTACTTGTTGGGCAATCTACTTCTGTAGTGATACTGCCTCGGAAACCCAAGGAGGGGTCGCTATGAGTTGGGTCCGACTTGACAGCACATAACAACAACAACAACAACAAAAAAAAACTGCCTCCTACAGAGCACTGTTCCTCTCCTCAGATTAAATACTGAAGAGTTATGAGAGAAGAGTCTAAAGAGGAAGTTGGGCACTGAGGACGGGTCTAGCCTTGCTGTGCCAGCCTCTTTGCAGAGTAATTTACCTTGAAGCTAGATAAATGACAATGACATTTTAAGATACTTAGGTTTACTGATTGGAATCAAGAGGTGCATGCCACAAACAAGATTCCCACTTACATTCATCTTGAAAATAAGGGCAAAAAATCAAAATAGCGTTATCTCTTGACTTGCTCTAGTGCCCTAAGGCCAGACTGCCTCCTTCCTTGTAAGGGAAGTTTTCTAATTTCTCCCACGTTGCCCAGAAGGGCCCATTTTCTCCATGTGATCAGGCTAAATTTTACCATGTAGCAGGCTGATCACGGAACCATTTCAGCCATCAGGGTAGCAGATTAGGAGTCCTCAAGTCTTTGCTCTGGGCCAGGAGAGAAGCTAGAAGAAGAAAAGGAGGAAGATCTATGCCACGGCTCCCCCCAAAAGAACACCCCGCCAATTCCTCCTCAATTATGGTCGGCCAATAGGGCTAACAGAGTAGAACAATCAGAGGGCTGTTTTATTCTAAAATATTGTTATTAATTGATCTTTTTTTCTCTCAGTTTTCACACAGAACTATAAAAGCCTAAGAGTCTCACATCTTATTTGACAATTGATCATTTAGGAGCTCTGGTGGTGTAGTGCCTAAGGCATTTGACTGCTAACCAGAAGGCTGATGGTTCAAATCCACCAGCCACTCCTCAGAAGGAAGGTTGGACAATCTATTTCTGTAAAGAGGAGTCACTGTGAGGCGGAACTGACTCAATGGCAGTGAGTTTGATTTTTGGTTTTGGAGTCAAGCAAAACTCAAACCAGGAAAAATCAGTGTTTTCATTAGGAAGTCTCTTGAAGAGATAAACATTTTGCTTCTTAAAAAATTTTTTTTGGCATAATAGATGTGAAATAATTATAAGAACATCTGAACATAAATGTCAATGTGAAGGAAAAGTAGAAATCATTCATAAGTCCTCCACTTAAGAAGAATCACTCTAAATATTTTTGAAATATTTCCATGTCCTCTCTATTTGTATTCTTAAAAAAAAAGTGTTCATGGTATAATGTTTACTGACTTGTGTTGTTTAACTTAACAGTTTAACATATCTCCACATTGATAAATTTCTACTACCTTCATTCTGCAATGACATGTTTAATCCTAAATTTAATACATAAGTTTAATACATAAATTTAATTTGTAGATCATTTTTTAAACTATTGTCTAGTGGACATTATGATGTTTTCAGTTTTTCAATATTACAAATAATTCTCTGATGAACGTCCATAGATTTATATGGTCAGCTGTTAAAATTATTCACTTCGTTAAATTCATAGGATGGAATGTTTGAATCAAATGATGTAAGATCTAAGCTTTCATTGAAGTGGCAGCTTATCTAATGAAGTATAAAGAGAGGGTAATTTAGTAATTTTAACACTTTACCATAAGCTATTTCTATAGCTATAACTTGTGCCGCAAACATGCCATGATAACAATATATACTTTCTACATCATAAAATCAGGTGCCCTTTTTGAATGTCAATGACTTCTATCAACAGTGTGCTGTAGAAGTTCCCATCCTGTATTTCCTTTCCTACTCATCCTCTGGGTTTTGTTTTGTCAGGCTGATTTCCATGTCTGAGCCACATTTGCTTCCTTTTTAAAGTCACTTCCCTTTGTGTCCCTATCATCAGCTACTGAGCTTCGGAAATTTCCTGTGCTTGTGATTTTGGTCATTAGATGGTCTATCACTGCCATGAGAAAGTGACAAGTGACAGTTTGCAACTTTTTACCATCATTAAGGTCACTGTATAAAAACAAAAAGAGGCATCCAAGGCCAGGTGTGGAGATAATAAAGCATATATATATATAAACATAATCATACATTCATATATATACATACACACACACACATATATACACACACACATACACATCTCAAGCAGTTGTGCTTATTCATGCCAAAGGATCAAGTGAATTAATGCTAAAGAATTAGGCATCTTCAGTTAATGAGACAGATTATTAAGGAAAACAAAACTGTCACTATTGTATGCTACATAAAAAAGCAGATTTCATATTGGGGAGTGAATGACTAACAGAAAGATCATTTGTTCATAGTAAGATTTTCCCTAGAGCTGAACTTTTGTTGATCAAGATAAAATCCTTATGTTGGTTGTCAAATATTATCTTGCTGTCCTTGAACTCTTCCAACAGTTTCCTGACTTTGGAGTAAGGGAATGCTGAGCATTGATTCCCTTAGATGGTTTGCCTCCTGCAGTAGATAGATTCGCTTACATTTCAGAAACAAAATGATACTGAATTGTGTCCTTATGCTGTCCCATTGATACCCTGAGACAAGATTTTGTGAGATAAAAAAAAAAAAAATCAGGAAATCTAGAGGTAAGAATCTTAGAACTGCAAAGCCTAAAGTAAAGCTACCTATTAGGCTGGGAAAATCATTCACCTCACATTCTCTTTCCCTCCTTTCAGTCAAACACTACTTGGTTCCACTTTTTCCCTGTCCCTCCTTCCAAGACTTGGCTATTATGTCTCACTTCTCTATCCAAAGATTTCTCCCAAAGTACATTGATTAGTTCTCCGTAACCAAATAAAATGGAACCATTTGGTTCCTGGTAACCAAAGAAATTGGCCTATCAGCAGTACTTTCTCCCCAAGGCTAAGAACTAGACTTTGTTGGAGAAGGAAAGGCAGTAACTAACAGAATGAAGAAGTTTTCTGATGGTCTGCACCCTAGCAACACACGGAGAATCCTATTGGGAATCTGTCCTCTGGGATGGCTGGAGAAGTCTTCCACAGAGGAGCACTTTGTGGCAATTAACAGGCATGAACATTAACACCTCCCTCTCCTTTATATCTCACATCTAATACACCACAAATGGTGTCTCTCTCTTAATGTCTTCAAATCCCTTCACCTCTGTTTTCATCTCCAACCCTAACATAAAACTCATTGACATCAAAGTGATTTCACCTCATAGTGACCCTATAGGACAGAGAACTGCCTCTAAGAATTTCCAAGTCTGTAATTTTTATGGTTTTCAGTGGCCAGTTTTTCAGTCTGTCTTGTTCTGGAAGCTCTGCTGAAACCTGTCCACCACGGATGACCCTGCTGGCATCTGAAATACCAGTGGCATAGCTTCCAGCCTCACAACAACACACAAGCCACCCACAGTGCACCAAACTGACAGATATTGTGAAGAATCGGAATTTCAGAACACTTAATCCTGCTCATGAGGAGCCTGTACATAAACCAAAAGACTATCATTCAAACGGGAGCTCTGGTAGCATAGTGGCTAAGACATTTGCCTGCTAACCAGACGGCTGGCGGTTCAAACCCACCAGCCACTCCTCGGAAGGAAGGTTGGGCAATCCTACTTCCGTAGTGATACTGCCTCGGAAGCCCAAGGAGGGGTCGCTATGAGTCGGGTTTGACTCGACGGCACATAACAACAACAACAACATCATTCAAACAGAACAATGAGATACTGCATGGTTTAAAATCAGGCTTTCCTGTGTGTGTATCAGGGTTGCATCCTTTCACCAGACTTATTCAGTCTGTATGTGGAGCAGTAATCTGCAAAGCTATACAATATGAAGAAGAATGTGACATCAGGATTGGATAAAGCTTCAATAACAACCTGCACTATGCAGATGGCACAACTTTGTTTGCTGAAAGTGAAGAAGACTTGAAGCACTTAGATCAAAGACTACAGTAGTCAGTATGGATCAGTATGGAATCAGTATGGAAAACACCTCAACATACAGAAAATAAAATTCCTCACAACTGGACCAAGAAGCAATATCACAACAAATGGAGAAAATATTGAAGCTGTCAAAAATTTCAATTTATTTGGATCCATAATAAACATCCATTGAAGCGGCAGTCAAGAAACCAGATGATGGGCAAATCTGCTTCAAGACACCTCTTTAAAGTGCTAAAGAGCAAAGATGTCACTTTGAAGACGAAGGTGCTCTTAACCCAAGCCATGGAATTTTCAATAGCCTCATATGCATGTGACAGCTGAACAATGAATAAAGAACATCGAAGAAGAATTGATGCCTCTGAATCTTGGTAGTGGTGAGGAATACTGAAAATATCATGGGCTACGAGAAGAATGAACAAATCTGCCTTGGAAGAAGTACAGCTGGAATCCTCCTTAGAAGAGAGAATGACCAGACTTTGTCTCACCTACTTTGGTCATGTTGTCAGAAGGGACCAGTCCTTGGAGAAAGATACCATGCTTAGTAGAGGAGAGGGCCAGCAAAAATGGGACAGACCTTCAATGAGACAGAGTGACACAATGTCTGCAACACTGTGCTCAACATTGTAAGGATGCGAGGATGACACGGGACTGGGCAGGGTTTCGTTCTGTTGTACATGGGTCACTATGAGTCAGAGCTGACTTGATGATAATAATCTCTTTGGGATCAGAGTGTCACATCTTTCTCTTATGAAGTAACTGGTGGGTTTGAACTGCCCATCTTTCGCTTAACCTGTGTGCTACCTTGCCCCTGGTACATAATAGACAATCAATAAGAATTCAATAAATTAATGAATTTCCATGTGGTAGACTGAGTAATGCCCTCCCCCCAAAAGATGTCTATGTCATAATCCCTGGAACCTATGCTTAAAGGAGTTTTGCAGAAATGATTAAATTAAGGCTCTCAAGATGGGGACGTTACCTAGATTATTTAAGTAGACTCTAAATGTACATGAATGTAGCTTTATAAGAGGAAAGCAGAGGGAGATACGACACACACAGAAGAGAAAGAGGCAATGTGACCAAGGAACCAGAGACTAGAGAGATGTAGCCACAAAGAGGGATACTAGAAGCTACCAGAAACGGTAATAGCAAGAAATAGCTTCTCCCAAGAGCTTCTGAAAGGAGCATGGTCTTAGATTTAGCCTAGTGGAATTTATTTTTATTTCTGATATTCAGAACTGTAAGTTTTTTTTTTCCCCTTAAATTCTAAGCTGTCAAATTTGTAGTACTATGTTACACCAGCTACAGGAAACTAATACACTCCATCACCAGGACCCCAGTTCATGCTATCATGCTCTCTTTCTAGAAATTCTACAAGGATTTCCTAAATAGTCTTTCTAATCCATATTTTACTTAAACTAATAAACTGTCCATATTATGTCCAAAGGGATCTTTTAAAAAGAAATTATTTCTGGTCATACCATTCCCCAAACTTCTTCAATGATACAATGGTACCTCATTGCATCTAGGATAAATATGATAAAAACACTATTTATGACACTTACATGAATCTTTAGGAGCCCAAGTGTCACAGGGGTTAAGTGCTCAGCTGCACACCAAAAGGCCTGCATTTCAAACCTACTAGCTGCTATGTGGGAGAGAGATGTAGCAGTCTGCTTCCGTAAAGATTATTGCCTTGGAAAGCCTATCAGGCAGAGGCCTAGGGTCACTATGAGTTGGAATTGACAGCAATGGGGTATGTGATTCTTATAAAAGTCTGCGTGGTTTAGGTACTACCTATCTCTCTAGTCTCAGCTCATGCTTGTCTTCCCTTTTTCTCTTATACTATCATCTAACGACACCATGTGAAATTTGTCACATTTCTTTCTTGATCCTCACTTTTCTCTTCTAAGCAAGCAGCCATAGAAAACCTCAACTCATCCTTCACCGTTCAGCTCATTTATCACCTCCTGGAGTGTCACACTGACCTCACAGAGAAGATCAGCTCATTCTATCTTATGATATTCCAATATAACACATCTCTGAAGTTATAATTTTAATTTGCATATATGTTTTGTGTATGTGTTCCTGTGTCTGTCTCCTTTCAAAACACTGCCTTTGAGAGTGTATACCTCATGATGTCAGAGATAATATCTGATTTTCCTCTGCATTGTTTCCCCAGAACCTACCTTTGTTGTTGTTGTTGTTGTTTGCCATCGAGTCAGTAAATTGAATGCATATAAACAGGAGGCTTGCACCCGACCTTGGCTTTGCTACTGACTCTTGGGCTTGGGTCAAAGAGACTTCTGTCCTTTCTTTCTGTCCTAGGGGACCCATCAATTTGGAAATAAATCTTTTAAGCAGTGTTTCCAGTCTTTGGAAGTTTGGATACAAAGTTGTAATGGAAGCAATATCTTTTTTCCCATTTTTCAGATTTAGAAATTGAGGATTAAAGAAGACAAGTCGCGTAATCTGCATTACCCCTCTAGTTGGTCTTGTTTCAAACTCAGCTTTACTTATACTGAAACCACTACATTTCTTTAAAAAGTTATTTTTTTTCATACACACACACATCTATATACACATATGTGTATGTCTATATAGACACAAATACACACATATATGTACATGTATACACATAAACACACAAGCACACATTCTCCCAATAGAGACTATAAACTCTTTAGAGGCAAGAACAGTGTTTTATGATTCTGTGTCAACTCTAACTGTAACACAAGATGAGTGGTCATATACTTGGAGAGTTGGGCAGGTATCTAGATGACCAGGGCTGGCAGATATCATAGGAGATACAATAACAGAATCTGTAGGTCACAGACGATTTGCTCAGTTGAGTAGAGTGATTTTGGTGAGGAGCTTTCCAATAAAGCAGAGGGGAAAAAAAAACCTGAGATCACTTTGAATTCCAATGTTCACTAAAGCCAAACTTTGCTCAGAAACTAAAAAAGAAAAATCTATCAGCCCTTCTTCCACATTAATGGAGAGAGATTATGAATCTCCAGATGTGTATGTTTAAAGCAAAGTTTAATCCTCTCTAAGACGCAACTGGCTAGACTGTGAAAGGACCTTCCACACTCCAGCCTGCCTTCGTCAATTGGCCCTCCTAGTCTGGTTATGCTGTCTCTCCTGAGGGATAAAGGGCTAATATGATGGTTTCAGCCTTTGATGAGCAACGGCTTCCATGATTTTCAAGAAATAGCAGACAAAGAGAATATGGACTTGCCAGCTTCAGAAAACATGCTGCTTGAGAAAGGAAAAAGGTGCCTCTGTCACCAGTGCCACTCCTGATTGTACACACAGTATTCACCTATTTTACCTTGGTGCAGAGCCATTAGAAGTGAAATACCAGATGTCAAAGGTTGACTTCCAGTGAGGTAACTGTAGGGAACCTTTCTTAGTCTAGCTGTTAATTTCATTCCAGAAGAGTGTGCAATTATAAGTAATGCTTAAGCAATTTATGGGCCTTTTTCTCTTGGAGAACAGACCCAACTAGGCCACAAGAAAACCACAGTCAGTATATTTCCAATTCTGCAGGGCCTTGCTTTATATAAGAGCAAAAGCCATTCTTACGAAGTCAGGAGGCTTTATAAACTGAATTTCAATTAAAATTCATCATTGTAACTCAATATTGAAACTACCTTGCAACGAATCTTCTGGAAATTCAAATTGTCCCTTTACCTAGAAGAAGACTATGGCTCTCCAAACCATGTCCATTGGTTGTGTAAATTTTGATTTTCATCCTGGTGTGGGAATGTCTACAGTTTGTGTTCGGTTCATTATTATTTATGGAGGGGACAAGTCTTCATTTTGATTGGTGAATTTAATTTTGTTGTCATTTTTTTTTTTTTTTTAAATCATTCCTTTAGTTGTCATCTCTAATATAGCTGTACTAAATATTGGATATAGGAAATTCATCTTCCAAATCATGTAGCCAATGAACACTGGAACTATCACAAACTGACAGAAGGAAAAAGAATGAAAACTACTCTAATCATGTTGTGTTGTTGTTGTTATGTGCCGTCAAGTCGGCCCCGACTCATAGCGACCCCTCCTTGGGTCTCCCAGGTGATATCACTACGGAAGTAGATTGCCCAACCTTCCTTCTGAGGAGTGGCTGGTGGGTTTGAACCGCCAGCCTTCTGGGTAGCAGTCAAGTGCTTTAGGCACTATGCTACCAGAGCTCAGAGCACTATTCAAACCCAAGTCTCAGCTGTGATAGAAAAGAGGTTATTATTGCCTAGAAAGAAAAATGTTAGAGACACTACTGGAGAAATCCCCACAAACTGTGTAAAGTGAATTCCAAAAATTTATTGTCTTAGTAAGTTGGGTTTGTCTTCTACATTACACATTTCTGGCAAAATACGAATAAACATAAAGGTTTTCAGAAGAACTGTCATTTCTGAATTATCGTAATAAGTCTTAATCCAAAACATTTGTAGAGCAAACTTTAAGGCAGAGACCAAATATTTTAGCTTACTTATTTTTATTCTGGAACTTGACTGCCATACATTTAGAATTTCAACCAAAATAGGCACAATGTCTGTAACTCATGAGGGAAATGAAGGGTTTAATATGACAAGCTTCAAGTTGTCTTAATAACAAAAGAGCCTAAAAATGCCTCCTCAGTTACATTTTTACATATAACTCAGATAATACTGAATCTTCCTAGAGCTTTGATTTTAGGAAATGTGCCCAGTATATTAAGATTCACTCCTATAATTTAAGGCTGAAGAAAGTAGGAAAAAAAAAAAGGTCTATTTAGAAACAAATAAGACAGGAATACACAGGCGAGTAAAATATTTCCTATGAAGACACAATAAATTTTTGCCCCTCTACACTAGCTGCACACAAGAAATGAAGGTTAAACAAATGCCATTGGAGGTGGCTGCAAATGGGTCCCCAGTAATGGGCCTCCTCTTTTTCAGACATGGGTGCATCCTCATTTGGAAGAGAAGGATGAGCTCTCAAAGCAAGAACCTTTCTGCTGGGCAATCCGGGCCAGGAGCTGTTCCCGGCCCGCCTGGCTCATCGGAAGCTAGCTGTGCTGCTGAGTTTGATTGTGAGCCTTTTCTGAGTCCTCAGCCTGAGTGAAACCCACCTTCACAAACTTCTGTTGTACCATATATTTTTTTAAGTACTCATAAAAGTTGTGGATATGTATTCAATGAAATGACTATTTGATTATTTCTGCCAAACTTACTAGTCTATAAGCTTCATAAACAAAGGGAATATATGTTTTTTTCCATCTTTGTGAATCCAGGAGCTATTCATATTAAAGATCTATTGCTTCATTTTAAAGAAAAAGAAAAGAACCACAACACCTGTTGTTGTTGCTATGTGCCGTTGAGTCGGACTCAACTCATAGCAACCTCTCTTTGGGTTTCTGAGGCAGTATCACTATGGAAGTAGATTGCCCATCTTCCTTCCGAGGAGTGGCTGGTGGGTTTGAACCGCCAGCCTTCTGGTTAGCAGTTAAGTGCCTTAGGCACTATGCTACCAGAACTCCTCACAACACCTAGTGGCTTAAAATAAAACACATCTGTTACCTCACAGTTTCCATGAGTCCGGAATTATCTGTTGCAGAATCCAGCATAAAGCCATAATCAAGGTGGCAACCAAGGTTGGCTTCTCATAGGGAGGACTGACTTGGGAATGATCTACTTCTGAGATTGCTGGCAGAATCTGTACCTCAATGGTTGTCAGACTGAAGGCCTCAGTTCCTAACAGGTGGTTGGCTGCAGGCTGCTCTCAATTCCTTGCATGTTGTCCTCTCCAAAATGGCAGCTTGGTTCATCAAAACATGTCAGCTAAGAAGCCATGAAGAGAATGTGCTAGCAAGACAGGTATTGCAAACTTTTGTAATCTACTCAAGGAAATAAAACTCTTCAATGTTTTCATCTTCTATTGGTTAGAAGCAAACCATTAAAAGATGGGAGATTATACAAGACTATGAATACCAGGAGGGAGGAATCATGGGAGAGAAGACACTTTCGAAGTCTTTCTATCACACAGACCTAGGACCATGAAAGGAGATGGTGAGGATAGACAGTGGCAAAAACTCCCAAGCAGTCTGGACTCTGGGAGCCCAATCAAATACAAGAGGTCAGAGCAGGTCAAAGGTCAACATGAGTCCTCAGTCAGGAAAACTGCTATTACAGGCTGGAGTTGTATCAGAACCAGCCTGTGGCTGGAGCCCTCTTAAGGTTTTTCTCTCTGGACCAGTGGATCCTTAGAACCTAAGACTAGAGCAAGAATGGCAGGATGGCAGTAATGTTTAAGGCCTGGTGTATCTCAAATGCTCTAACCCCATCTACCAGATCCTGATGCAGTTTCCTTAAGGTTAAAGTCCTCTAACTTTCCTCCAGTTCATGAGGAAGGAGGATGGGTAGCTCTGGAAGGGAGAATTCCTAGTAGATTGACATTTCTTGCCTCAGTGGAGGTTATTCATTTCATCAGCATACAGCTCAGTAGTTGAAAGGTATGTTCTACAGTGAAGCTCTGACTAACGTGACGAGCTGGTTTCTCACACATCCCACCAGGGATATGGATACCAAACGACTAAAATCCAGACATGCTTCAGCTTTCATCAACATATAACTTAGTTTCTAGCTATTTGTTCCAAATCCATTAGTATTCAAGGAATCCTGCCTGGGCATACTGATTTATTATAAAGATTTTAAAATAAAGAATCCATATTTGAGATGAATGTAAGAGACTACCCTCATCAAAATGAGGAGGAAAATGTAAAGTCCTCATCATTTTTAACTCTGCCTTTTTTCTACCTTTTCAAAAGCTACAAATAATGAAAGTGGAACTCATTATCTATTTTTTTCCAGCTAAGATTTCACACCAACCCCCTCTGGTCTGAACACCTTGTTCTTTCTAGAAAGCTCACTATTTTCAGTCTTACAAATAATGCTATGAACCAGAGACACGATCTGTGGTTTTATTACCCATTCTCCGTTACAGAGGGAATAATTTTCCCTTCATTTCTTTTTGGAATATCCTGAACTTGCCTATCAATCACAGGACGCACTTGAAACACTAAATCTTAAAAAATGCACCCGGCTTTCAAGTCTTCCAGGCGAATATCTGAGTGCACGAAGGCTCAGGTTCTAAAACCCTTGCTCTTGCAACCAGTCAGCTTCAAAAGCCTTTCTTCCCGTTGCCCAGATTTACCTGACAATCATTGGCTGAATGCTTCTTAGAAACAAAGTTTGAGTGAAAATCAGACTTTGTGCTTGCCAATATACATTTGGCTTTCAAAATCTAGCACTTCCCTACTCTTGAGTTTTTTTCTTATTCATTTTTCTTAAAAACCTTCTCCCCACAAAAAAAAAAAAAAAAAAAAAAAAAGCCCTTTTCTACTTTGTCCAGATGCTGGAAGATTAAAGTTGCACATAAGCCTTAAGTTTGGCAAAAACATGTCTGCTCCCACTCACTTCCTGTAAATGGAGGATAGAAGTACTGTTTATGCAGAAATATATTATCACCAGCGAGGTATTTTTGATGGCCTGACGTAAGAAATGTAATAAGACACCCACGTGAGAGGTCCAAAGGTCTTTACTCTTATTCATAGACAGTTAAATTGCATGGGTTATTGCATTTGGGTTCCAATATATGATTCTATTGAAAGTAATGAACCCTTTCAGAAAAGGAAATATGTTATAAAATAAATGAAATAAACTTCAGTTCTCTCACAGATATTTTTATATCTGTTTTATATATTTTGTATAATGATTTGCTATGTTGGAATGTGTTATACATAACTCTATACAAACAATTTTTCTAAAAATCAGGAGTAGAACTAGTTTAGAGTAAATGTGTGTACAAATGTAATTCTGTTTATACTCAGTAGTAACCAGAAGGGTGAGAACTCAGCAAACATACTCACACCCACAAACCCATCCACACACATACACATGCATCAGGTTTTCTTTGACAGCTTCAAGGAAAACTAAAAGTTTCTGACTTCTGACTGCATTCTGTTTGTGTTAATTCTACCACTCTCAGTCTTCCACCCATATTAATACATACATATGTATACCTGTGAGCTTGAACTTAGAAATTCCTCCTTAATTTCGTACAAAATCTGCACAAAGCTTATTCTTAAAAACAATTCATTGTGATCAACAAAGCTGTGCCCTTAGCTAGTCCTCTTTTCTCCAGGTTTAGCTTTCTGTACTGTGCTTCATGTGCAGACTGGAACTGTGAAGACTACTTTTATTCTCCATTAGATGGGTTCTTGCTGGGTGCCATGAAAAGAGGGCACAAAAGGAAGGTGTGAGTCTGAGGCCAGAGTCCTAGTAGCCTCCAGGAAAATCTTTAACCAGAAACCTCTTAGTGTCAGCAATACTAACGAGACTTTTGGAATTCTAAACACTCCCTAGGGCCTTTATCTGCCCTCCAGTCTCAGCAGGTATCAGGAACTTCCTCTGAACTCAGCACGCATCACAAAAGCCATCCGGATTCAGCACGTATAGAAGATCTGCTCGGCTCCTGAAAGTCTTCCACATACCTGAGCCTTGCATCCTCCCTAGATAATATTTTCCTAAATGGACTTTGAAGCTGGGGGGTTTCTTTATGTCCCCCAACATCTTAGATCACTGCCCTAAATTCCTTAGCAACAACCAATCATCTGTATCCTCTCGCCCTGGTGCTGCTCCACCCCATAATTTTCCATAAATTTGTGAATATACCGGGGCACGGGGTCTTTTGCTCAAGCCACTGATCTGGTAAGGGCAAGGACCCTAACTTAAGTTAGCTAATAAACTCTCCTATTGCTTTTGCATTGTCGTGTGTTAGCATATTTCTCTCACCGAGCAACTCCTTCATAACCTGGGCACAACAAAGGTAAACAAGAAAAGGGACAAAATAATTGCTGATTCCTACTTTGCTTGCAGTTTCTATCATCATCTTCCCAGCAACAATCTTTCATCTTAGGAGCAACAGTGGTCCAGATTTCTGTTTCTTTTGTTATTCCTGAAACTAGTCTTCATGTACCTTAGAGGCCCCACAACCATCTTGACAGTGTACCCTCCTCTGGGTTATAAATTCCAACTTTGCAGGGCATTTCTGAGTTGTCAGAAGTAGCCAGATGGGAACTTCTTTTCACAAATCTTAGATCCCAATCCCAAATCTCTTCTGCTCAGGTTCCCAATGCATTAGAATAACTCGATATGCCACTCTTTAGAAGTCTGAATTCCAGCTCCCTCAGGAGCTCTGGTGGTGCAGTAGTTAAGGCACTCAGCTACTAACCAAAAGGTCAGCAGTTAGAACCCATCAACTGCTCTCTGGGAGAAAGATAAGGTAGTCTGCTTTGTAAAGATTTACAGCCTTAGAAACCCTATGGGACAGTTCTACTCTGTCCTATAGGGTCACTATTAGTCAGAATCAACTTGATGGCAGTGGGCTTTTTTTTTTTTTTTTTTAGCATCTGTGGCGGTTAAGTTTGTGTGTCAACTTGGCTGGGCCTCGTTGAGTGGCTGGGCAGCTGGATGTAGTATTCCCCATGATGAGACTAGTAATCAAATCCATGGTGGAATCTACTGTGAGCAGCTGAGTAGCTGCCTTTGGGTATGTGGTCTGCTTCCTGTATATGAGAAACACCTTTGTGAATGGGCTGTAGCTTATGGCATGCTTGAACCCTGCTTGTAGTCCTGTCATTGTTCAGTAGCCTGCCATGCTTTGCCAACCTTGGGGTTTTCAATGGACTTGAATTAATGACCTTCCATGTGGTTTGGTAACATCAGGACTGTGCCATTTTATTTGTCGGCCTTGGGCTTGATAACCTCAGCAGCTAGTAGCTGCCCAAATGAAGAGATGCCTCTAGCTTCAGTGGGCCAGAAGTGAGAGACAGAGCTGAAGCCCAAGGTCAAGGGGCTTTCACACAGCCCCTAGACCCTGGCACTTTGAACTCAGACTTCTAGCCTCCCGAACTACAAGAAAATAAATTCCTGTTTGTTCAGCTATCACATTTGTGGTATATCCTTGTCAGAGCAGTCCTAGGTAAGCAGAACAACATCTAAGTTCTGATAACTTCAAGATTTTCATTTGTTTCCTCCAATATTAGGGGTGGAAGCTGCTTCTTAAAGTTAGCATATTTTTGTACATTCAGGACCTTTTTTTTTTTTCCTCATGCAAGCTTCCAACCACTCTATATTAACAATTTGTTATATTAAATTAGCTATGTTAAAGTATCTGAAATGATTGGTACTAAACATAGTCCTGATGGAAACTGTTCTTGGTACTGGGAGGTCTGAGGCTCTGTAAAGCAGGAATTAAAGGCTAATTCAGAGTTAAACCACCTGACTGAACACTAAAGCTGTGCCCCAACATGCACACAGAACATTCCAGCAAAAACTGGAAGATTTATGGATTTCAGGTACTTAAAGAAATCAATGCAAAATCATTATTTGACCATTAAGATAATCAAACAGACTTCAGTGGGCAAAAACAACAAAAAACAGACTTCTAATAATGAAATCAGAAAAGTCTCTAAACAAATAATAAAAATAAAGATAAACAGCAACAACAACAATCCCTGGAGAGAGGTGAGAATCTAATTTTCAAAGTTGTCATGTTGTAGTACATAAAATGTCCAGTTTAAAAATACAAATAAGACATGTAACGAAATAAGAAAGTATGCCCATATGCAGAACCAGATAAACAGAATCTGAGAGAATGTGCTGTTAGCAGACATGTCCTACAAGAAATACTAAAAAGAGTCTTTAAAACTAAAACTAAGAAACTAGACAGTAACTTGAATGCAAACAATGAAATAAAAGGTACCGATAAAGATAACTACCTAGGTCTTTTGTTGAGGTATGCTGTCAAGTCAATTCTGACTGATGGTGACCCTATATGACAGAGTAAACTGTCCCATAGGGTGTCTAGGTTGTAATCTTTATGGGAGCAGATCACCAGGTCTTTTCCCTGGGAGCCATTGGTTGGTCTGAACCATTGACCTTTTGGTTAGCAGTCAAGCACTTAACCATTGTGCCATCAGGGCTCCCTTACCTAGGCCTTTAAATGTTTCCATAATAGTGAACTCACTCTCATTTGGGGCAACTGTTCTGACATGACAGTTTTACTCTACCCAATCAAGTATCTCTTATACCTTTTAGTCCATAATGCTCCTTGGAGTCACAAAGACCAAATTTAAACTCTATTCTCATTTGCAAGCCTACAATTATTTGAAAAATCCCATTTCCCCCTGAGCCATCTTTCTACAGTATAATTTTTCCACCAAAGCACTAATCTTTTGCTTATCTAATTCTTGTCATATTTGTTTCCACTGCTAAAGCACCCATTGATCACACTTTTCCTTTGATATCTAACCTACCTTTGGAATTTTTGTATTGTCCCATCCTGATGACCTCTTCTTTACAACTGAGGGCAAAAGATAGTCTTGTTTATAGCTACTTTAGAATGAGCCACATATCATTCTCATCTATGACTTTTCCATTTCCTCAGATAATATAATCAAGTTCAAGACTATGATGTTTATTATTAGAATCAAAATTTTATATTTGGAGAATGAAAAACGCATATAGAGCAACCTGCTGGGAGACCTATTTTATACATAGGGCAACAGATGTCTTGGGGGATTACATGATGCTCCCTGTTATTGTTGCTGTTGTTAGGTGCCATCGAGTCAGCTCCGACTCATAGTCACCATATATACAACAAAACAAACACTGCCACAATCCTTCATATACATGAGTCCATTGTTGAGGCCACCGTGTCAATCCATCTCATTGAGGGCCTTCCCCTTCTTTGCTGACCGTCCACTTTACCAAGAATGACATCCTTCATCAGGGAATGGTCCCTTCTGACAACATGACCAAAGTAGGTGAGGAGAAGTCTGGCCATTCTCGCTTCCAAGGAGCATTCTGGCTGTACTTCCACCAGGACGGATCTGTTTGTTCTAGCTGTCAATGGTACTTTCAGTATTCTTCACCAACACCACAACTCAAAAGTATCAATTCTTCTTTGGTTTTCTTTATTCGTTGTCCAGCTTTCACATGCATATGAGACAACTGAAAATATCACGGTTTGGGTTGGGCTCACCTAGGTCTTCAAAGAGACTGCTCTTCTGCACTTGAAAGAGACCTTTTGCAGCAGATTACTGCATGCAATACATCATTTGATTTCTTGACTGCTGTTTCCATTAGTGTGACTGTGGAACCAAATAATATGAAATCTTTGACAACTTCAATGTTCTTTCCATGTATCATCATGACAAAAATCCTCACAACTGGACCAAGAAGCAACATTACAATAAATGATGTTCCCTAAGTTCATGCAAATGATATCATTCTATTGCCTCCTAATACAGGGGATCTTTGTAACAAAAGTACTATACATATTTGTTGTGTAGTCATTTCAAGTCAGAAGATTGCAGACATTCTGCTGGCCAGCATTTTCTCCCTGTTTTTAAACATGATTTTTCGCTAAGTTTATTTTATTACTGTTGAGAATATATTGTTGTTGTTGTTATGTGCCATCGAGTTGGACCCGACTCACAGCGACCCCTCCTTGGATTTCCGAGGTATCACTACGGAAGTAGATTGCCCAACCTTCCTTCCAAGGAGTGGCTGGTGGGTTTGAACCACCAGCCTTCTGGTTAGCAGTCAAGTGTCTTAGGCACTATGCTACCAGAGCTCCTGTTGAGAATATATACAAAATATATACCAATTTCTACAGTTTTCACATGTACAATTTAGTGACGTGGATTACTTTCTTCAAGTTGTGAAACCATTCTCACCCTCCTTTTCTGAGGTGTTTCTTTTTCATTATCATAACCTCACTGCCCCTTAAAGTTTATATCTAATGTTTCAAGTGGCTGTTGTCAATTTGATCCCACAGAGAAAGTTCTTAAAAGAGCACAATGCTCAGGGTAGACTTTTTCAGTAGTTATGCTAAACTAGTTTTAAGGTGACTTCAGGGAATATTTTTGGTTTAAGGTTTAAAGATTACATTAGGGTAATAGTTTCAGTAGTTTATCCACCCTCTATGGCTCCAGAAAGGAGCTCTGGTAGCATAGTGCCTAAGGCACTTGACTGCTAACCAGAAGGCTGGTGGTTCAAACCCACCAGCCACTCCTCAGAAGGAAGGTTGGGCCAATCTATTTCCATAGTGATACTGCCTCGGAAACCCAATGAGGGGTCACTATGAGTCAGGTCCGACTCGACTGCACATAACAATAACAACATGGCTCCAGAAAGTAAGGGTTTCATAAGACTGTCAAATTGCATTTTGAATTGTCCCCCTTTTGATCAGTATTACTCTATGGAATCTTTGATAAAAATATTTAATAATGGTAGCCAGACACCATCCAGGTCTCCTGGCAAAGGAGGCTGTTGTTATTCATGAAGAGAAATAACCACACATTCCAGATTGTTGTTGTTATGTGCTGTTGAGTTGTCTCCAACTCATAGCAACCCTATGCACAGCAGAATGAAACACTGCCTGGTCCTGTGCCAGCTCCATGATCCTTGCTATATTCCATATTTACATTCTATATCCTCCTCCTATTTCTGACTGTACTTCCTCTGTTGCACTGACAAAACTTGTGTGATAGATAATATATAGAACAATGAGAAAAAAATGAAAAGAGCAGCTGCTGAGGCTGCTTAGGTGCAACTAATCACCTCATGGTTTCTTGGTTTGGAAGTTTCAGATCATGGTTTCATGGGATGTCCCAGGTAACTGGCCTAATAACATGTTTAATACTTGTAACTTCTAGTCCATTGCATATTGCCTAAGGTTTTAAAAGCTTGCAAGCACCCACCCATGGCACAGCAGTCAATGTTTCTTTAAAATAAAAAGGTTTCAAATACAGCAATGTAAAAACAATGAAGAGATCCTGCAATTTTCAGCCTGTGTTCTGTATATAACAACTACCTGAGCTCAGTGGTTTTTTTTTATCATTTTTAGGTTAGAAAACCTCTCTTCATATATTTTGCCTGTCCAAAACAGGCAATTATGTTTGTGAGCCAACCTTGGTACAGTATCATATATTTACTGTAGGACAACTAAGTCAATACAGGGCTAGACTATATACAAGCAATAACATATACACATGAGACATTTTGGTGGTATACGGGTAAGTAAGGCATTTAGCTGCTAACCAGAAGGTCAGTGGTTCAAATCCATTAGCTGCTCCATGGGAGGAAGATGAGGCAATCTACTTCTGTAAAGATTTATAGCTTTGCAAATGCAGTGTGGGTTGCTATGAGTTGGAATAAACTTTATGGCAGTGGGTTTAGTTTAGTTTAATGTACATGCATATGCACACACATCCACAGTTTATCTGAAGTTCTTATACGTGTCGAGTAGCAGCAGAAAAGCACAGTAGGTTACATAAGTACTTAGAATTAAACGCCCTGCTTCAAATCCAATTTTAACACTTTATAACTATGTAAGAAGTTGTCCTGGTAGCACAGTGGTTAAGTGCTCAGCTGCTAACTGAAAGTTTAGCAGTTGAAACCTACCAGTAGCTCTGTGGAAAAAAGATGTGGCAATCTGCTTCTATAAGTATTTGTAGCCTTGAAAATCCAATGGGGCAGTTCTATTATGTTGTATAGGGTCAATATGACTTAGAATCAACTTAACAACAATGGGAATTATGGAGCATTGGACAAGTCATTTAAAATTACTGAGACACTGTTTCTTCATTTGTAAAATGAATGTGACAGCATTTTTTTTTTTCAGACAAATGAAAGAAAATGAATAGAGACTTTTCACAGACTGTTTCCTGAATGTTCATTATGGACATTTCTTGCAGACTGAGCACTGGAATCCAGGTCTCTTGACTCTAGAGCACAGATTGCTCTTTTGAGTCACTTGTTCACATTCATTATCTCTCATGCTTCCCTAGTCCCCAGATTTTGGAAATTAAAATCTTCATGGCTTTGGAATATACTAAAATGTCTCACAGCTAAGCAATTAATGAGCAACTGAACATTTTCAACATTCTGTGCCTACTAGATACACCTGTAAAGATTTTAAATTATAGAATCCAAAGATAGTCCTGTGTGGGCAGTGACTCGTTGAGTCATATATTTAATTTGACCCTGAATAGGTCTAGATGATTTT
Source organism: Orycteropus afer afer (assembly GCF_000298275.1). Classification (NCBI taxonomy): domain Eukaryota; kingdom Metazoa; phylum Chordata; class Mammalia; order Tubulidentata; family Orycteropodidae; genus Orycteropus; species Orycteropus afer. Next base: position 2,025,896 of record NW_006921669.1, read on the forward strand.
ATGTGTAATTAACCATGATTGTTAAGGAATAAAAAATATGATAACCAAATTTTATGCTTCAGTAAGTAAATCAATGACAGCGGGAGTGCTGCTGATATCATTTTCAAATGCTAAGAGTTTTGTACAAATCATTGGTCACTTAAGTAGGTAATTTTACTTCTGTTAAATGACCAATGTGCAAAATCCACCTGTACATAGGCCATTCAAGCCCACACATGGGGACAGGCTGGTGTCTGCAGACTTCATACTATGAATGACTTCTTCTTTCTCCAGTTTTGGGCTTTTAACCCTCAATCTTACAATATGCCTTTGGTGGCTGCCTGAAAAACTATTGCATAAGAAAAGTCAGGCTCATGGAACATAGATGTTCTTTGAGAAATTATTTCCAAAAGCCTCAGGATCCCTGTAGATAATAGTGGCTAAAGCATACATGGTCATCATTTTTAGGGATTGCTCTAAGGATTGGAGCTCACCTGTCTCAGAATTATCTGAGCTAATTGTAAAGATGGGGCAATGTACTTCCATAGTGATACTGCCTCAGAAACCCAAGGAGGGGTCGCTATGAGTTGGGTCCGACTTGATGGCACATAACAACAACAAGAACAGCAATTGTAAAACAACACCACCAAAAAAAAAAAAAGGAAGGAAGAAAGAAAACAAAGAGTGTTGGGGGCCAAGAAAAAGACCCCCAAAAGAACATGACTGCAAGACACATGTTCTAATTACAGTGAAGAGAAGACAAGGCCTCCCTTGTGACTGAGCGTTTGCTTTTAGAGATGGCAAGGCCTCTCTGTGGTTGAATGTTGCTTTAAGAGATGGCAAGGTCTCTCTCACTGTTAAATACTTAATTGGCAAAACATCAAAGTATTAAAAGTGGATGTTATTCTCCATGTTTTTTTATCTTATTGGGATGTTTCACACTTTGCATCTCTGTGTCCTATAAACATTTATCAGTTTATACTCCTTATTCCTGAGGAGATTTCTGTGATTGTTTTAATGACCACCTGTTGTCCTTGAGCACATAGAGGAGTATAACTTTAGCTCTGTAGAGAATAAGCTCACTGTATGGATTCCAAGACTAATGATGTAATCATGTACAAACATATAAATAAAGAACAAAGGCATCAGGGGTCGCTCCCGCAGAATATGCAGGAGCCCGACCTCTGTTCCTTTTAAATAATAAAAAAGAAAACTATTAATCCTTTCATGTCGCTTCATTTTGTGACCTGTGCAGTTTTGCTGGATGCAGCAAAGAGAAAAAGGGGGAAAAAAAAAGAAAAGAAAAATTCTAAACTCATATGGGAACAAACGTCACAATTTCAAAAAAAGAGCCCAGAATGCTCCCTTTGTAACATGGACCCTTGTCATCACTCATAACATGTAAGGAGACCCTCTGAGAAACTGGATCACTCTCTGAGTACCTGAAGTAGTACAACAGCTTGGAAGCATTGCAGATTTGAAGAAACTATCAGAATCACTTCAGCAATAGGTCTTACCATGTAGAGGTATCATGCAGGGGCTTTAAAGTTATGAGACCAACACTCTATGACTGTTAACTTTTCATAAGCCCTTAAAATGCAATGAAACCAAAAGTTAAGAATTATGTGTTAAAGTGGATAATGAAGATAATAAGTACTGTATGGTTTCAGTAATAGAGACCTAAACGTGAACCATAATGATCTGGAAAGGAGGTGACTTGATTTAAGATAGGCTGAAAACATAATCAGAATTTTGAAGGATGGACAGAAGAAGACTGGATTTTCCAGATAGAGTGGGACAATGTGAAGAAATGGGGGGAGTTGCTAATAATATGGTTTTTAAAGATATGGAGTGAAGTAGTTAAAGTTGTATGTCAACTTGGCTGGGCTGTAGTTTTGAGTGGCTGGGCAGCTGCATGTAGTTATTCTCCATGATTACCAATCATGGAGAGATTGGTTATCAACTCTAAGCTGGAATTTGTTGTGAGCAGCTGAATAACTGCCTTTAGGGTGTAGCCTGTTTCCTGTATAGAAAGAGAAGCTTTCAGAAATATCACTAGTTTTTGGGTCATTGGCTCCTGCATTTAGCCATGTCTTCATCTCAATGGCCTGCCATGTTGCCTGCCAATCTTGGAAACTTTCCTAGACTTGAATCAGTGATCTGCCATGTTGTCTGTTGGTCTTGGGATTGTGCCATTTTACTTGCCCATCTTGGGTTAATTAACCTCAGCAGCCAGCATCTGCAGGAGTCAGAAAAAGCCTCCAGATCTGTAGGCCCAGAGGTCAGAGCTGAAGCCCAAGGTCAAGGGACCTTCACCCAGCCCTTAGAGCCAGCACTTTGGACTCAGACTTCTAGCCTCCTGAACTGTAAGAGAATAAATCTCTGTTTGTTAAAGCCATCCATTTGTGGCATGTCTGTTATATCAGCACTAGAGAACCAAGACATGGAAAATATATGAATGGAAGGGAATAAAGATATCATAAATATCTGTTCCTCTTTCCTAAGCGGTCATGGGAAGAATGTTTTTTGTATTGTATTGTGTGGCCTATATCAATGGAAATCTCTGGATTTGAGGAATTTCACCCACAAAGTCTCCTTCAAAGTGGAACAATTCTACTTCAGCCCTGAAGAGTTGGATACTGAAACAAGACAGGACAAAACCTTTGGGACAGCAACCAAAATCTCCACCAAGGGCAGAAAAGAGTGAAAAAGGCAGAGCAGAAATGAGGGCAGAGATGCACTTCTCTGGGCTTGTCTATCTGGGACCTCATATCTCTAGGAGGATCCCACGGGGCTACTCCTTTGCTCTTGGAACCTGAGGCGCATCGCTGGGTAAGCTATGTGTGCAGTAAGATCAACCTACAAAGCTTAGCACTGGTAAATATTGTTACTGGAACAGAAACCCCATCAATTTTAAATAAGTCTAAAATATACAACCATTTTCTTTCTCATGGTTTTGGATTTCATTCCATAATTTTTATGCTAAATCCTAGATCGTTTGGAAGATCCACGCAAGCTCTTCTTCCCTTTCATAAAATCAGAAAAATAATGTTTTTGCCCTTTCTTTGTCCATCTCCTGATCAGGTCAATGCTGTTCTTTCACAGGGTCCTCAGACTGTGGTAGGTGGTGAGTGAGAGGACATTAGAGGCACTGCATGTGGACGTGCACATGGATTTACCTGCTAAAGAAAATTCTTGGATCTTTGATGGCAAGTGGAATATGTGTAGCTTCTGGTAACTACACTCTGCTTATTTCTTATGTTGTTGTTGTTGTTGTTATGTGCCATCGAGTCAGACCTGACTCATAACGACCCCTCCTTCGGTTTCCAAGGAACTATCACTATGGAAGTAGATTGCCCAACCTTCCTTCTGGGGAGTGGCTGGTGGGTTTGAACTGCCAGCCTTCTGGTTAGCAGTCAAGTCCCTTAGGCACTACACTACCAGAGCTCCTGCTTATTTCTTATAGCAAAGTCTAATTTCTATTTGGAGTTAGAGGTGACATAAACAGTTAAGTGCTTGACTACTAGGTGAAAGGTTGGTGGTTTGAAATCATCCAGAAATGCCTCAGAAGACAAGCCTGACAATTGGCTTCTGAAAGATCACAGCCTTGAAAAGTCTAAGGAACAGTTCTACTCTGAACACACTGAGCTGCCATGAGTTGGAATCAACTGAGTGGCAACTAACAACAATTTCTATTGACAGTGAAAAAGTACTGTCAGTGTTTATTACAAGTGTCAGTATAAGCATCTCAGCTATAACATAGCATATTCATATATATTATAAGTACCAAGAAAGAAAAAAAAAAAAAAAATCCACTTCCATCATGTCGATTCCAACTCATAGCATCCCCCATTGGGTTTCTGATTCAGTAAATTTTCACACAAGTAGATTGCCCCATCTTCCTTCTGGGGAGCTGCTGGTGTGTTTGAACCACCAACCTTCTAGTTAGCAGTGAAATGTCTTAGCCACTGCACCACCTGAGCTCCTCATAATGAGTACAGTGGGCATAAATTCTTCTTTATCCCACCTATATCCGTTGCTCCTGACTTTCATTAAAAATTCTGTTATTTCCCTCTGTAG
>NW_006921669.1:2030709-2031635 GCF_000298275.1 Orycteropus afer afer
CAGTCTCTCTCCCAGCAGGGTGTATCTCTTGGTGTCTCTTTCTCAGTGGCATGTGTCTCTCAGGAGTGCGTTTCTCTCAGCAGCATGTCTTTCTCAGCCAGCAGTGAGGGAGATGCCTTCTGCCTCTAGGAGTGCTCCTTTTGAGGCCAAACTAACCAATCCCAACATCAGAATTCTATACACCTGAGAGAGAGTGAACTTCCCAGAAAATTACTTTATTTCTACCAACAGAAATACCTCAGATGGATGATTTTAACAATCAGGAACTACTCAGTTTCTCACAGCAAATTCCACAATGGAGTTTACAAAGACTATGGCTAGAAAAGCCATACCAGGTAATTTAACTACACCACAATTACCAAAACAGATCTTCTTATACTTGATGTTTGCTTGCTTTTCTTTATCCACTTCACTTAAAAGGTGTAAAATATACTGATTTTTTTAAGTCAAGAACATTTACTTCCTCTGATGTTCATCAAATATGCAAGCAATACCACATCATACTTTCAAGGAGCCTTGATGGTTCAATTGTTAAGCATTCCCTGCTAACCAAAAAGCTGGCCATTTGAACCCACCCAGGGTTCTGCAGGTAAAGACTGATAATATGCTCCTGTGAAGATTACAGCCTAGAAAACTTGACAGAGCAGTTCTATTCTGTTGCATGGTATTGCTATGAGTTGAAATCAACTTGATGGCACCTAACAACAACATCATACTTTTAGACAGATTTTTAGTAGACAGTAGGAGCTCTGGTGGTGAGTGCTTAAGGCATTTGGCTACTAACCAGAAGGCTGGCAGTTAAAACCCACCAGCAACTACTCAGAAGGAAGATTGGGCAATCTACTTCCATAGTGATACTGCCTCGGCAACCTAAGGAAGGGTCGCTATGAGTCAGATCTGACTCCACAGCAGTGAGGTTTTTTTTT
>NW_006921669.1:2033360-2034002 GCF_000298275.1 Orycteropus afer afer
GTGCTCAACATTTCTCAAGCTGAAAGAACTGAGGAAAAAATACAAGCCCCAAATTGTAATATTGGAAGATTCCATGGGTAATATGTTGAATGATATAGGAAACATCAAAAGAAGATGCATAGAATACACAGAGTCACTATACTAAAGACAATTGGTAGATGATCATCCATTTCAGGAGGTGGCATATGATCAAGAACCAATGGTACTGAAGGAAGAAGACAAAGCTGCACTGAAGGAAGTGGCAAAGAACAAGGCTCTGGGAACTGACGGAATACCCATTGAGGTGTTTCAACAAATGGATGCCCCATTGGAGGCACTCACTTGGCTATGCCAAGAGATTTGGAAGACAGCTACCTGGCCAAGTAAGTGGAAGAGATCGATATTCGTACCCATTCCAAAGAAAAGTGATCCCACAGAATGTGAAAATTATCTAACAATATCATTAATATCACATGCAAGTAAAATCTTACTGAAGATAATTAAAAAATGGTTGCAGCAATTTATTGACAGAGAACTAGAAATGCAAGCTGGATTCAAAAGAGGATGTGGAATGAGGAATAACATTGTTGATGTCAGATGGATCTTGGCTGAAAGCAAAGAATACCAGAAAGATGTTCACTTGTGTTTTATTGACTATGCAAA
>NW_006921669.1:2038410-2056808 GCF_000298275.1 Orycteropus afer afer
GGGTTCAAGGCTTTTATCCCCTTTCTCCTGCTCTTCCGGCCTGCTACTCTGGGTGGCCTGAGTTTCCCCCCCTCACCTAATCCCTTCGGCTGATTGGTCTTCTGTCCGGGTTCAAGGCTTTTATCCCCTTCCCTGCTCTTCCGGCCTGCTACTCTGGCATCCCTGCATTGTTGCTGAATTAACTGAGTAGACTAAAAAGAGAATCCAGAGTCAAGAAGGTTAGAGGGCCAATAAATCAAAGATCATAGCAATAACTGAGATAGGGCAACCATCAAAAGATTCAAAGAGGTCCTATTCCCTGACTCCCCTGCTACTCTCGGTATCTTCTACCTCCAGCCATGGAGACTCTTGATGAAGGTCTCCCCCAGTGCACAGAAGTGCCATGATATGTGTGTGTGTGTTGTAGAATGTCTGTGTCAGTCAGACCACTATCTTTTGCTTTTCATCTTTTTGGATGACTCCCAATTTCTCAACCACTGAAGCTCCTCCCAACCTTTCTAGGGGTATGGAATCTGAGGAGGCGTCTGTAGCATTTGCTTAATTCTATATATTAAGTCAGAACTCCTACATAGGAGTTATATTTCAAATGCATATCTCCCTTCAAATATTTCATATTCTGAGGATGTAATTTTACTCCCCAGTTACCATTTATCCCCTAATTGTATGTAAAAGTCTTATGACGTATTCAGTAAATGTTATCTCAACTTTTCTACATACTGCAAGAAATGTCTCTCCTCTTCTTATTACACGCCAGTGTCCTGACGAAATCCTTCAGAATGAGTTTCCTAAGGGACATATTTTCTAAGGATTATATTTGTGATACATATGATACAGGATTCAAGTTACGGGACGTCACTGACGAGTTGCCCAGGATTCATTGGCAGCCCTCAAATACACAGTCAGTGGTGCTCTCTGCACTCCCAACCTGCTCTCAAACCCTCCATTTACTTTAAAGTACTTATGACCATGCCACTGTTCTGAGTGGAAAATTTATTGATATTTGCCCTTTCATCATTTTTTAGATTTTCATTTTTTTTTATACCACTGTGCTGGATATTATGGAGGATACAATTAAATACATAAAGATGTTGCCCCCGAGAATTATATAAGCTAGTTGGAGGAAAGGGAGGCCATTTTTTGTGGATCATTGACTACTTAACAGTCCAGACTAGTGATATACATTATTTAACATTGACCATAAAATAAATATGATGATAATAGAGAGGCTCAGAGACGTTAAATGATTTTTCAAGATCATAGGCTTATCAACTGTTACTCAAGTCAGCATCATTCCAAACTCCATGCTCAGATTGAGGAGTGAATGAAAGACGTACAAAGCAGAATTGATAAATAAAAGTCTTGCATTACAGGAAGACAATTGTGACGGTGGAGTTTTAGACATTTGTCTAAATATCCATAAATAATAAAAAACAACATGTTGTTTTGATTCCATTCATGACAACTCCATGAGAAGGGAGCTCAATATTTTGTGGCCATAAAGCTATTACTTCTACTGAAATCACTCCATGAAACCCTTTTTTAATGGTCTTGGGGATGTCTTGGTAGAATCAGAGGTATCCTCTGAATTGATCTGGAAAGTGTAACCTTTCTCTGAAGACTTAGAATTTTTCTTCAAAACCACAGGAGAATTTTGCATTGTTTTATTATAGTATATGACTACATGAAGATACATGACCCTGATGAGCCCACGTGTCAGAGCAGAACAATGCTTCATAGGGTTTTCAATGGATGACTGTTTGGAAGTAGATCACAAGGCCCTTCTTCCCAGGAGCCTCTGGTGGACTCAAACTTCCCACCATTTGGTTAGTGGCTAAGCTAAGTCAGTTGTCCAGATGATAAACATAAAAGATGATAGGGAAAGATTAAAATCCCATCATCATATTTTTAGTTTACTAGTCCATACTTGCTCTCAAAATGGTAAAAATACAAAAAATAAGACAAAATAATGGCACAAACAGAGAAATGCTTTTGTCTGATCTCTTAGAATATAGCAATTAACAATTTAGTCTGGCCCACAGCCAATTATGAATTCCAAGCTGACTGAATTCAATGCAGGTTTCCTCTGCTATCCAAAATGAGAGGCCTCCCATGAAACCTTTCAGAAGCCAAAATGGCATCAAGTGAAGAAGCAATTACCATTAACTTATATGGAAAATTTTTTTTGAACATTCCCAGACCCAAAAAGTAATCTACCAAATTATATCAAATATACATAAACCTAAAATAACACTAACATATAGTAAAAGCAGGAATAATATGATAATACACAGCCTATATAAAGTAGAAACAATGTATGCACAGCGTAGTTCAGAAGGGGCTTGGCCACCCTACTCGTGCTACTTGGGGTGCACTCTGCCTCGTTAATGGCTCCCTGCAAAACAAACACTAGACACTAGTTTCGCTCTTTGCCTTCTTTCATAGAAGTGAAGATCCCCTTCGGATTCCTTTTGTTAAAAAAAAAAAAAAAGATGTTAATGGAGGTCTTTGGTAAAAGAGAAGTGGCATGAAGCAAACTTTCAGAAAGCAGAGGATACTGTATTTGAATTATGAATTAGAAAGTTCTGTTAATGCACGGGTACTTTGAACCCTAAAATGAAATATTAATTTTCCTAAGGCAAGCCTGTTCCCTTACTCTCCAGGTTCTGCATCATACAACACTGTAGGCAGAAAGGAATAATTATATATTCCACAAATACATAAACATTTTTCTACACGGAGAATGGCATGACCTGTTCTGCACGTGGGCACTAAGACCCCTCAGGAGTCCAGCTCTGAGCCATTCCCTAGCTCTGGAATGGCAGGAGATCTCATGTTCAGGTTTTTCTAATTTTCATGGCTTTTCATTTGTTTCTCCATTCAACCCTTTAAAATAAACAAAAATAGTTGATAGAAGAGAAATTAGATACATAATATATTATAAACACAAATGAATTCCTATAAGGACCAAACCAAAAACCAAACTCACTGCCGTTAATCTCTAGGACGGTAGCTCACCCAATCTTCCTTCTGAGAAGTGGCTGGTGAGTTTGAACTGCCAGCCTTCTGGTTAGCAGTCAAATGCCTTAGGCACTATGCCACCAGAGCTCCCCAGAGGACCATAAATGTAGCTCCACCACACCCACGTTCTCCATACTTTGATTTTTTGAATATATAGTTTTTTCATTTATAATAAAATTTTCTATTTTGGGGGATGATAAGGACCTTGTTTACTAGTCTTTACTGCTTTGCTCTTAAAAGCTAACCTAATTCATGAAATTAACCAGTGAAAGACACTGTGTGACAATAATCTACTGGTGTTTATGGTGGCATGGTTTTGAATATTTTCTGGAAACACTGAAAGTGAATGTTTAGGAAAAATCACAGCTATGCTATGAGACTGTCATGCACATTAAATATGACAATTCATGTGAAATGGTGAGCCAAGTTTAAGAAAGAGGCAGTTGTTGAGTTGGTATGGAAGAGTCAGGTAAGCAACAAATAAATAAGCCTGGAGTTAGAAAACTCCAGTCTCAGTTACTGTTAGGTTCCCCATATCCTGGAGCCCCTCAACACTGGGGTTATGAGTTGTGTAGGCAGTCTGTCTAAACCTGAATCCCAGCTCCACCACTCACTAGCTGTATAATCATCAGCATCTTCCCTAACTTTTCTAAGCTTCAGTTTTCTGATGGCTTAGAAGGTTATAATAGCTCCTAGTTCACGGGACCGTTGTGAAGATTAAAAAGAGAGAATATGTAATGTGTTCACATTTGTGCTTGGTACATACTATATGTTTAGTGAATGTTGAGTAATATTACCAGGATTAGTGATTTGCAAAACTACCTAAATTGATCTCTTCAGAATGCCAAGGAACAATTGTATTCATGTGGTATATGCCAGGATGATACAGCAGGTCCAAGTTTCATGTATATAATCTATAGAGATTATGGACTTTCTGCCTTGAATTTCTGCAAGTTCCCTATCAATGTACTGGTACAACCCTTTTTGTATTATCTTTAGCAAAATTTTACTTGCATGTGATATTAATTACATTGTTCAATAATTTCTGCATTCAGTTGAATCACATTTCTTTGGGAATTTGTTGTTGTTGTTGTTATGTTCTGTGGAGTCAGACCCAACTCATAGTGACCCCTCCTTGGGTTTCCGAGGCGGTATCACTACAGAAGTAGATTGCTCAACCTTCCTTCCGAGGAGTGGCTGGTAGGTTTGAACCACCAGCTTTCTGGTTAGCAGTCAAATGCCTTAGGCACTATGCTACCATCTTTGGGCATAAATGGGCATAAATATGGATCTCTTCTAGTGGGTTGGCAAGGTAGCTGTCTTCCAAATTTCTTGGCATAGATGAATGAGTGCTTCCAGCATTGCCTGTGTTTGTTGAAACATCTCAACTGGTATTCCATCAATCCTGGAACCTTGTTTCCACTACTGCCTTCAGTGCAGCTTGGACTTCTTCCTTCAGTACCATCAGTTCTTGATCATATGCTATCTCCCTAAATGGTTGAATGTCAACCAATGCTTTTTGGTACAGTGACTGCATTTCTTCCATTTTCTTTCGATGCTTTCAGTGTTGTACAATATTATGCACACAGAATCCTTCAATACTGAAACATGAAGCTTCATTTTTTCTTCAGTTCTTTCAGCTTGAGAAATGCTGTGCTTGTTCTTCTCTTTTGGTTTTCTAACTTCAGATCTTTGCACATTTCATTATAATACTTTGTCTTCTCAGACCACTCTTGAAACATCAGTTCAGCTCTTTCGCTTCATCAGTTCTTCCTTTCTCTTTAGCTACTCTACATTTGAAAGCAAGTTTCAGAGTCTCTTCTGTCATCCATTTTGGTCTCTTTTTCTTTTCCTTTCTTTTTAATGACCTATTTTCAATTGCCTCACAGGCATGTGAAAACTAGACAATGAATAAAGAAGACTGAAGAAAAACTGATACATTTGAATTATGGTGTTGGTGAAAAATATTAAAGATACTTTGGACTGCCAGAAGAATGAACTAATCTGTCTTGGAATATGTGCAGCCAGAATGCTCCTTAGCAGCTAGGATGGTGAAACTTCATCTCATGTGCTTTGGGCATGTTATCAGGAAGAACCAGTAGGATCTCATGCTTGGTAAAGTAGAGGGTCAGCAAAAAAGAGGAAAATCCTCAACAAGATGAGATGGATTGACACAGTGGTTGCAACAACGGACTCAAATGAAACAACAATTTTAAAGACGGTGCTGTGTCAGACAGTGTTTCATTACATTGTACACAGTAATGTACATGTATGTACATAGCTACAAGTCTGAACTGATTTCATACAGTGATGGTCTAGATTGTGTGTTGATAAGGATTCTGAGGACTTGTCATGACTCAGAGTTTTAGGATTGTTGGTCTTGGCTTCTTAGGAAGAAGTGAGAGCATTTGTGCCATATTTGTTTATGCATATTTCAAAAGACTCCATGGAATGAATAAAATTTTAAAACCCATTTTTTTTTTTTAACAACACGATGGGTTTTTAATTTTATTCATTCCATGGAGTCTTTTGAAATATGCATAAACAATCCTAAAACTCTGAGCTCTGACAAGTCCTCAGAATCCTTCTCAACACACAGTCTGGACCATCACTGTATTAATTTCCCATTGCTGCTTTCACAAATCACCACAAACATAAAACTACAGAAATATAGTCTCTTACAGTGCTGGAGGCGAAAAGTCCAAAATGAGATTCATGGAGCTGAATTGGAGGTGTGGACATAATGAGATTTTTTTCTGGATGTTCTATGGGAGAATGTGTTCCTTGCCTTTTCCAGTTTCTGGCAGCTACTGACATTCCTTAGTGTGTAGTTGCATCACTCTAACTTCTTGCTTCTATTATCACATCTCCTAGTTCCCCTTCAGGAGCTCTGGTGGCATAGTGCCTAAGGCACTTGATTGCTAACCAGAAGGCTGGTGGTTCAAACCCATCAGAACCACCAGCCACTCCTCAGAAGGAAGGTTGGGCAATCTACTTCCGTAGTGATACTGCCTTGGAAACCCAAGGAAGGGTCACTATGAGTCAGGTCTGACTTGATGGCACATAACATAACTTCCCCTTCTGTCCTCAAATATCCTTCTGCTTCTTTCTTATATGGACACTATAATTACATTTAGGACCCACAGGTATACGCAGAGTGTCCCCCATAGAAGATACTCTCTTCATAAGATTCTTCGTTTAATCATATCTGCAAACCTCATTTGCCTTACATAGTTACATACATAGGTTCCAGGGGTTCAGGACAGGATCATCTTTATGGGGGCCATTATTTAGCCTACTACAGCCATGATTAATTTATGAGACCCAGTACATAAGACTCAGAAGGAATTGACTTGATGGAGAAGTGCTAATTAGGGTAGGACAAGAACAAAGAATGATGGATGTTCCCTGTAGCATCTGCTGTGGTGAATACAACATCCCTGTTGTGAACACTCATCATCGTTATTCCAGCAAGATGATTTGTAAGAACATAAAGTTAGCTCCTTTTGGAAACTTGTCAATGCAAAAGTGCAAATAATAAAATATTTAGGCACATACAAGTACTGAAATAAAACTGACAGAAGAATTGATCTCAGCAACTGGGTAGTAGAGGAAAGTATGGAGAATGAGAGCTGAGAATTTCTGTAATATGTAAAGAAATATTACCCCATTTCTTCAATTGCTTATAAGGAGATCAACAAACTGTCAGTGAGAGAATTATAGGATAAAAAGTAACATAGTAAATTGTAGGTAACTTGATTTTAGGGCATAACATTTGGGTAAGAGTCCTGATTTGAGCACAATGAGAAGCAGCACTTTCTCTATGGAAATTCTTACACCAAATTAAAAATAGAATATTTTCAGGTGTGAAATGAAGTTATAGGTAATTTCTGACTTTCAACAGGGTTCTGTTCCAACAACTCGATTGTAAGTCTGTTCTACTATAAGTCAAATATCTCTATGTTGTTGTTGTTGTTGTTGGTAAGTTTCCATTATTATTGTCATAGCCTGCTATACAGCAGGGTTTTGAACAGTGAATCATAACATTGAATACCTGGGAGTGAACCTCTGAGAATGGTAACATCACCAAATTATGTACTGCAACATTGTGTGTAGTACATATTATTAATTACAAGATGTACAAAAACAAAACTGACAATTGTAAGTACAGTTTATCAAATTCACATGTCATATCTTGGGGTCTACCTGTGAGGAATAAGTGATAGAAGAATCTATATTACCCTACCCTAGTTAAAAGCAGTGACATAGGGTACTGAATGACTTCACTTTAGCCTTTACTACCTCCAAAACTGCCACATTGCCTCACTTGACTTGAACCAAACCATTGAGGGGGAAAACCTTGCCAGATACTAATAGTCCTTTGAACAGAGGAGAAATGTGGGCCCAAGAAGTTTATATCCCTATAGACTATTCTTCTTTACTAATATTTTGCAAAATCTACCCAGTGCAAAACTTCCCGCTACTCCATACAATTAAAGACTTAAGAGTCATCGTTTTGATGCTGAAGCACTGAATTTAAGGTGAGACAAATTACCTTCTCTCATGTAAGAGTTTGGAATTTGGAACTGGGGAGTTCCAATAGAAGGGTTGGCACATGGCTGAACTGGTAAGAAAGAGGTATATTTCAGGGTTTAGCAGGAAACATCTACCACTATGTTGTCTTAGTAGCAGTGAGAGTTAGTTTAGAAAGAGAAAAAAGGGAAAGAGAGAGAGAATGAGAATCAAAGAGAGAATAAGCCTAAAGACATTGGGGAAATAAAATTGTTTAAACAGGATTCAGTACCTTTTGAATGTTTCTGCATTCCTGTTCAGTAATATGGGCAAAGAAAATGGTCAGACGGAACCACGGCCTGTGAAGGATGTTATCTGACTAGTTCTTCTGAACCATGTTTTGCTTTTTTTCAGGTCTACTTTGGTACTTCTTGAAATGAACAGTTGTGATGGCTGCACTACATGATGAATGTAATTAATGTCTCTTAATAATATATTCAAATGGAAATTGTTTTGTTATACACACACACACACACACACATACAACTTACCACCTGGTGGTGCAGTGGTTAAAGACTCAGATGGTAACTGAATGATTGGCGCTTTGACCTTCCGGTTGCTCTGCAGGACAAAGATATGGCAATCTGCTCCCGCAAAGATTATAGCCTTGGAATAATTTTCTACTATTATCCACATTTCTTCATTTTTCTGCATTTCCAGGGATACTACATAGAGTCACAGAGAGAGAGAAGAACACTTGTTGTCTTGAAAGAAGCAATATGTGAAATAATTTCTATAAAAGAAATCATAAAGCAGTCATTGCAAGTTAAATAAATGATGTTTAGTTATTGAAAAATGCATCTCTATGCATCTTTTCCCAGCTTCCACCACACTGTAATATCTCCAAATTAAAAAAAAAAAAATTGAAATACTCACTTTAGAAGTTTCATGATAGATATTGGTTTTCACATAATTTCTTTCACCCAGAGATCTCAAACTCCTTTGCTCAGCATAGTTGGAACTTTGTAAGGCCCCATTTATGGAGTTAAAACTCAGAGCCTCTGCTTTATTTATTGTATAATTAAAGGCCAAGGACTTGTTTCTCTGATGAAAGGCTCGTGTGTCTCACTTAAGTACATCATGACCATTCTTCCATTTTTCAAGACTATGTGTTCAAGACTGTGCTAGTTATGACTGTTTGTAGCAAGAACCTAACTAAAAACATCTTAAACTAGAAAAGCAAAAGATAATACATTCAGAAAGCACAGAATATATATACAACACATAATGTGTGTGTGTGATGTTTGGATGATACTTTTGAGAAGACAATCTTTTCAGAGTAGCTTTCCTTGTAAAGCCAAAGCTAACATCCAGCTGGAACCACATAGGTACGTTTGACAGTCCAGTGCGTTCTGATGATTAGCTTCTATTCCTTTTCCATTTCCTTTTTGTGCCAAGGTCATTAGAGCCACTGCTATGATGAATGCACCCTCTTAGCGTTTGCCTTCTCACAATAGAAATCTAAAGGTACCTATTTTGATTTATAAGCAAGTAAACCTAAGGTGGTAGAGAAATATCTGGATGCACATCGAATAAATACATGCAAGCAACAGAATACATGCTTCATTTCCAGCAGCTCTCTCTCTGGTTGTAGGCTCTGAAAAGTCTTCATGAGTTAGCATCAGGGAGGGTGTTAAGAAGGGTAAAGGCACTAGACCTCTAGTCAAAGACCTCCAGGCAATGAAGGATCAATTTCTTCTGCTTCTCGCTGAATAGTATCCATGGAAAAATGACCAGATCAATCTTTTGGTACAGAAATCCAGGTAAGGAGCCTACGTGGTTTATCATTGAATATATTTGCTTCAAAGAAAAAAAGTTATTAGCCCAATATATCTTTTTTATTATTTGTTTTCAAATGATGGACACCACCATATTTGTTTCTACTGTGTTTGTGCTTTTTTATGTAGGGATCCCTGGGGCTAAGTATTTAGTGGTCTTATGAGTCAATGGAACATTCAGAATCCTGGAAGAGCCATAGGGATTAAACAGCACAGAAAAAGAGGAGAGAGTTAGTATCTTCTTAATGAGAAAAGTTTAAAGCATTTGAATATCTAAGGGAAATATTTTAAACATCAATAGGGTTCCAGGCCTTTTTTCATGGAATGGGGTAAAATGCAGAGAACTGGTTTTAATGAGTGAACATAGAAGAAGGAGCAGGCGGGGATTTGAAAAAACAAGTCTTTGAAGTAGATCTACATTTTCCCAAATGGCTGTAAAATGGCTCAACCATTAGAACCCTTATTGAGCCCATGTGAGAGCAAGTGTGGCCTATGGCTGAGGAGTAAAGGCTTTGAAAACAGACTTGAATTTGCAAATGAATTCAATCACTTCCTAATGTTGTGATACTGGTAAAATTCTTTCTAGACTTCATTTTAAAGAGATAATCTACAAAACTAGGATGTTCACAAACCTACCTTATTAGATTATAGAGAATTAAATAAGATAATAAATGCAAAGCATGAAGAACTTTGCTGGACACATGTTGTTGTTGTTAGGTGCCGTCCAGTCAACTCCAACTCACAGCCACCCCGTGTGCAACAGAAAGAAACTCTGCTGGGTCCTGTGCCAGCCTCACAATGCTTGCTATGCCTGAGCCCGTCGTTGCAGCCACTGTGTCTATCCATCTCATTGAGGGCCTTCTCCTTTTTCTCTGACCCTCCATTTTACCAAGCATGATATCCTTCTCCAGGGAATGGTCCCTTCTGACAACATGACCAAAGTAGGTCTGAATCTGAAGTAGATGAAGTCTGGCCATTCTCGCTTCCAAAGAACATTCAAGCTGCACTTCTTCCAGGACAGATTTGTTAGTTCTTTTGATGGTCCATGGTACTTTCAGTATTCTTAGCCACTACCACAACTCAAAAACATCAACTCTTCTTCAGTCTTCCTTATTCATTGTGCATCTTTCACAAGCATAGGAGGCAACTGAAAACACCATGGCTTGGGTTAGGCACACCTTAGTCTTCAAAGTGACATCTTTGCTCTTCAGCACTTGAAAGAGGTCTTTTGCAGCAGATTTTCCCAGGGCAATATGTCATCTAATTTCTTGACTGCTGCTTCCATTGGTATTGATTATAGAACCAAGTAATGTGAAATCTTTGACAACTTCAATCTTTTCTCCATTTATTGTGATGTTGCTTATTGGTCCAGTTGTGAGAATTTTCATTTCCTTTATGTTGAGGCATAATCCATACTGCAGACTGTAGTCTTTAATCTTCATAAGTAATCTTCATTAGTGTGTCGTCTTCACTTTCAGCAAGCAAGGTTGTGTCGTCTGCATACTGTGGGTTGTTAACGAGTCTTCCTCCAATCCTGATGCTGCATTCTTCTTCATATAATCCAGCTTCTCAGACTATTCGCTCAGCATACAGATTGAATAAGTATGGTGAAAGGATACAATTCTGACACACTCCCTTCCTCATTTTAAAACAAGTATGTCCTTGTTCTGTTCCAACAACAGCCTCCTGGTCTATGTACAAGTTCCTTATGAGCACAATTAAGTATTCTGGAATTCCCTTTCTCCTCAATGTTATCCATAATTTGTTATGATCCACACAATTGAATGCTCTTGCATAGTCAATAAAACATAAGTAAACATCTTTCTGGTATTCTTTGCTGTCAGCCAGGATCCATCTGACATCAGTAATGATATCCCTCGTTCTATGTCCTCTTCTGAATCCAGCTTGCATTTCTGGAAGCTCTCTGTTAATATACTGCTGCAACTGTTCTTGGATTATCTTCAGTAAGATTTTACTCGCATGTGATATTAATGATATTGTTCAATAATTTCCTATTCTGTGGGATCACCTTTCTTTGGAATGGGTACAAATATGGATCTCTTCCAGTCAGTTAGCCAGGTAGCTGTCTTCCAAATCTCTTGGCATAGCAGAGTGAGTGCCTCCAGTGCAGCATCCATTTGTTGAAACACCTCAGTGGTATTCCGTCAATTCCCGGATCCTTGTTCTTCACCGATTCTTTCAGTGCAGCCTCCACTTCTTCAGTACTATTGGTTCTTGATCATGTGCCCTCTTCTGAAATGGATGAACATTGACTGATTCTTTTGTAAGTGCCCGGCACATATTAAGACCTAAATAAGCTTTGTGATGATGATAAATATAATGCCAATTATGGCACTCTTACTATGGTTGTTGTTGTTGTTGTTGTTTGCCATCGAGTCGGCCCTGACTCATAGCGACCCCTCCTTGGGTTTCCGAGGCAGTATCACTACGGAAGTAGGAATGCCCAACCTTCCTTCCGAGGAGTGGCTGGTGGGTTTGAACCACCAGCCTTCTGGTTAGCAGTCAAGTGCCTTAGCCACTATGCTACCAGAGCTCCTTTACTATGGTATCTTCCCTCAATTAATTATTTTGGGGACAATGCGGTATTAATAAAACTTTATAAGAAATAAAAACTATTTAGAACTTTATAAATCCGACTTCCATCAAAAAATTTCACAACAAATTAGACAGAGGCACAAAATTGCAGGACCAATCCATATTAGAATCAAAAGAACGCAAACAATACAGATATTGAAACAGAGTGACAGAGTTGGTCATCAGCATTCTTTACTCTGGATCTCCAAATTGATTTTAGATAATTTCTCAATAATGATTTATGATATGCACTGGTTAGAGATTTATGACATAGAGCATCTATTTCTTCAGCATGATTTATATAAATGTGACATGGTGCTTTTGATGGAGGTGATTACAAGAGAAAGACAGAAAACAAAGATAATCCATTAAAGTACCTTAGGAATTCATCTTCTTGCTGTGGCAACATAAAAGGATGGAACATTCTGGGCAATTGCCTGGACTTGGTCTAGGCTGACCACTTGCTCTTAATGAATCCTAATCCACTATCTATTGTGCTTCCTATTTGAAGATGTCACTCTTAATTCATCATTAGTAAAACATGTTTCTGAGAAGTTTTCTCAGAATGAGAGACCTGTTGCCTTGAGTTCAATATTTTCTGTCCATCCACTTGTGTGCCAACATTCCAAAGATAAATGGTAAGGATTTCAGCTAAACCCTGGGGCCAGTGAACAAGCTAAAGTTAATTAAGCCTCCCAGGAATTGAACATGTCCCTGTAGATTTCATACTATATAGTAGGCACGGTCAATCTAATTTCTAACAGCATTTTTGACACGTAAATTTTCAATTTCTTTGACAGAAGTCAGTGGAGAAATGGCTTAGCTACCAATCAAGGGTATCTGAGAGTTTCATAGTTGTAGAGCCATACAATAGACACTGAATGCTTTTGAATTGTTTTTAAAAATTAAGCTAAAATGATAACACAATTTCTGAAACAGACCTGTTTTCATTTGATGTTCATAGAGATGATAAAGAAGAGTAAGCATGGCCTATTCAACAACTTGTTCCTTCCCTCTCACCCCAAAGTCTCCATCATCACCTCACCATATCTGTCCTATTAGCTCCTTGATGCACTGAGCTATCAGAAACCTACAGCCTGTCCCTCTATTTATTATGAAGACTTCCTAATACTTGAGATACATCATGGAGATCCTGATGACCTTAGTAGGTCTTCAGGCCTTAAATGCACATAGTAAAGACTTTCACTGAAAAAAAAAAAAAAAAAAAAACTATTGATGCTGCAAGTGCCTTTGTAAGAGTGATGGCCCTGAGGGAAGATGGAGAAAGCTCATATTGACTATTGTTGTTATGTGCTGTCAAGTTGGACCCGACTCATAGCGACCCCCCTTGGGTTTCCAAGGCAGTATCACTACAGAAGTAGATTACCCAACCTTCCTTCTGAGGAGTGGCTGGTGGGTTTGAACCACCAGCCTTCTGGTTAGCAGTCAAGTGCCTTGGGCACTACGCTACCAGAGCTCCCATATTGACCATTAGGAGATATTAATAGACCTTAAGGAAAGTGTTTGAGTACACCAAAGCAGTGAATCAAACATCACAACTGTGGCTGCTTGTAAAAGGATGTTGTTAGCCAGGGGATGCAGGGTACACTAGGCAAGTGACCAAGCAGGAATTTGGAGGATATTCTATAGGGAATGGTGAATATGAGCTTTCTGTTTGTCAAAGAAGTTGTAAAGTAAGAGTGAGATAATTGAAACATGTAATGTCATTTAAAAAAAAAATCTACCCAATACTTATTGTGGTAATGCCATCCTGATTTTACCTGGTTAGCAGCTACTTGCCTACTCTCACACTGTGTTGTTTAGGTGGGAAGGCAATATAGTATCTCTCTCCATCAATTTCTAGCACATTGAGTTAGATGCTTTTCTCTTCAGATACTTAGTAAGTTAGTTTTAAGAACCTCTCTGAAGAGTACTCATTGCTAACATATGTGATTAAGAGCCATGCTCCTTCTTGCCATTGCCTGTAGTACTTAATTTCAAGTATTATTAATGGATCTGAAGGAGCCCTGGTTGCACAGTGGTTAAGCATTCATCTGTGAACCAAAAAGTTGGCCGTTTGGACGTGAAAGCCACTCCACAGGAGAAAGATGTGTCTGTCTGCTTCAGTAAAGATTACAGCCTTGGAAAACCTATGGTGAATTCTACTTTGTCCTATAGGGTCACTGTGAGTCAGAGTAGATTCAATAGCAATGGGTTTGTTTTTCTTTTTGATTACTGGGTCTATATTCTTCAGCCATACTCTGTTCTGGTTACCTAGTGCTACTCCAACAAGAATATACCACAAATGGGGTGCCTTTAACAAACAGGAGTTTATTTTCTCACAATTTGGAGGCTTTAAGTCCAAGTTCAAAGTGCTAGGCTTTAGGGGCTGTATGAAAGCCCCTCAACCTTGGGCTTCAGCTCTGCCTCTTGCTCCTGGCCCACTGAAGCTAGAGGCATCTCTTCACTCAGGCAGCTACTGGCTGCTGAGGCTAACAAGGCCAAGGTCAACAAATAAAATGGCACAATCTCAATGTTACCAAACTACACGGCGGGCCATTAAATCAAGTCCATTGTAAGTCCCAAGGTCGGCAGAGCATGGCAGGCTGTTGAACAATGACTTGGTTACATGCAGGGTCCAAGAGTGCCATAAACTAGAGACTATCCCCAAGGCTTCTCTTTATATGCAGGAAGCAGACCACATCCCAAAGGCAGCTACTCAGCTGCTTGTGGTAGATCCCACCATTGAGTTGATTGCCAGTCTCATCCTGGGGAATAACTACCACCAGCTGCCCAGTCATTCAGCCAGGCCCAGTCAAGCTGACATACAAATTTAACTACCACATATTCTTTTTCCATCCAACATCAATTAATTCACTAATTATCAGGATATATCTTTCAAGGGGAAACTCCTTATGACAGTTGGTGAATTAATCAAATATGCCCCAAACTTCAAGTGGCTTAGAGAAAACTGAAGAGAATGTAAGTGTCAGAGTCTACACAATCATAGTTTTTTTTCATATTTCAATCAATTACAGATATCATATTACTCAAAACTTTGGACCCAGGTCTCTTTTCCTACATGTCTGTGCAGGGATTGCTAAGATTTCCTAATACACAATAGCCTCAACTCAAGTTTACTATCCCCCATCCTGACTGCTAGTATTTTGACTTAATGATTTTTACCTTGACCTTTGGTTTATCTATGTGAAACCTACCTCTTCCTAAACTAAACTTAATACCCTAGACACTGCAACCTCCCTTCTGATAACATAATACTCTTGAATCCCCAACTTATAGCACTTTATCTATCTTATTAAATATCTTATATATCCTACTAAAATTTTAAAGACTTAATGCAAAAAATTCAGAGCACAACCTCTTCTCAAAAGAGATTTATAGGGACATGGCCCGAAAACAATTACCTTACAGATACAGATGTCTATTCCTAAGGTTGAGAAGAAGCTGTCTGCAAAAAGATGTGGCATCTTCATCTAAAAGCAAACTTAGGATCTGTTTCTAGGTCCAATAAAATCTCCATTTAAGCAGACAGTATTTTTACAACCCTTAGGGATCTAGTGAAAGTATAGCGCCTCCCTCACAGCTGAACTCAGTCTAACATCCTACTTTCATAAGTGCCTCTTACCTGTGCGTTGTGACTAGGACACTGACACAGACTCTAACTCAGTTCTTGCTTGACACCTCAGGATCTGAGGGACTAAGGTTTTCCTCAAGTCCCTAGAGGCTGAAGTTCCATCCCTGGTATTTCATTCATGTGTACTGGTTTATAACCCAAACTGCCAGTCCTACCTGCATTCTTGTAAGCCAATATCTGCCCAGGATAAAATATCCAATCATTTACAGAACAACTGCTGTGAGTTCTATGCACTAAAATGCATAGTATGGTTTCACTGAATATACTTATCATCAATATCATTATTATCATCATCTGTCCACTCATTCCTTCATCATTCAAGGCATTAGGAACATAAAGAAGAATAAATCATATCCCTGCATTCGAGAAACTCATGGCCTATTTAAAGAGAAAAAGATACAACAATTACCACGTTGATAATGAAAAATGTGGAAAATACCCACAGAAATCATACCAGTGGGACGAGTCTGGCTAGGCAATTCGGAGGAGGTGGCATTCAAATTGTAATTAAAAAAGGATTCCATTACCATATTATTTTCTTAGATTCCCAATTTCTATTTGTTGCTAGAACTCACCAAAAAAAATCAAACCCACTGCCATCAAGATGAACCCCACTAATAATGACCCTATAGGACAGAGTAGAACTGTTCCATATAGGCTGTTCCATATAGGCTGTAAATCTTTATGGAAGCAGACTGCCTCATCTTTCTCCCATGGAGCAGCTGGTGGGTTCAAACTGCCAACCTTTTAGTTAATAGCCCAGTGCTTTAACCACTGTACCGCCAGAGCTCCTGTTATTATACAGATGGTGTTCTGGTTACCTAGTGCCACTCTGATAAGAATATACCACAGATGGAGTAGCTTGAACAAACAGGAGTTTATTCTCTTACAGTCTGAGGCTTTAAGTCTGAGTTCAAAGTGTCAGGCTCCAGGGGCTGGGTGAAAGCCCCTCAACCTTGGAGTTCAGCTCTGCCTCCTGCTCCCGGCCCACTAGAACTAGAGGCTTTTCTTCACTCAGACAGTTGCTGAGACTGACAAACCCAAGGGTGACAAGTAAAAAGGCATAGTCCCGATGTTACCAAACCACACGGCAGGCCATTAATTCAAGTCCGTTGAAAGTCCCAAGGTCGGCAGGGTATGGAAGGCTGCTGAGCAACAGCTACATACAGGGTTCAAGCATGCCATAAGCTAGGGACCATTCCCAAAGCTGCGGCTTATATACAGGAAGCAGACCACATACCCAAAACAGCTACTCAGCTGCTTGTGGTAGATCCCACCAGGGAGTTGATTGCCATTCTTATCATGGGGAATAACTACCACCAGCTGCCCAGCCACTCAACTGGGCCCAGCCAAGTTGACACACAAGCATAACCACCACAGATGGTAAAAATTAGATTGGTAAAATGTAAGCCCCTCTCAACTGTGCCCATGGAAGACAATGTTGATTTCTCATGTAACTCTTCCATTGAGCTTACATGTGGCATCAGAATATTTTACATCACAGTATTTCAGTTACCCTCTATCAATTAACCAGAATTATCACATGATTTGAAATACATTTGCCATCTCTGTGATAGAAAATTCACTAGCTATCTGCAAAATATCAGAGTCCCAGGCTATATCATGGGAGAATTTACCTTGATCTCATTCTGAGAGTCAAAATTTAAATCTGTTAAATAAAAAACCACTATTGCAAGACCCTAGGAGAGGAAAAAGACAAGAGTTGGAAGCCATGGAGTTAAGAGTCAGGTTGGAAGCTCAAAGATTTACTTTTATCAAGAACAAGTTAGAGTTGGGGATAATAATGGACAAGATGGAGAAAATTTGGTCTGTATTTAAGATAATGACAAGCTTGGTTCAAATGGTCACTCCATTCAACAAACAAAAACATAAGAGGTGGGCCTTATTTTATGTATACTCATTGTTGAGTACCTCTAATATGGTAGATTTATATCATTTACACAATTAACATTTGCATTTCCAGCTGTTTTCATCATATCTCATAGTTTAATAGTGATTATAATTATAAACCAAAAAAACCCCACCAAACTCACTCCCATTGAGTCATTTCTGACTCATAGCAACCCCTCTTTGGGTTTCTGAGGCAGTATCTCTACAGAAGTAGATTGCCCAGTCTTCCTTCCAAGGAGTGGCTGGTGGATTTGAATCACCGGGATTCTGGTTAGCAGTCAAATGTCTTAGGCACTGCACCTGATTATAATTAAACTGAGGCAAAAATTTATTTCCTATTATTCCCACAGTCTACAAAGAGTCAGTAAATGAATGAGCATGCCCAGCCTACTGTCCTGCTCCACTGTGAAGCAGTGAATTTGCTGTCTGTTCAATGAGGGTAGTCTTTGATATTCAGGTATTTATAGGAGTTATTACAAAATGAAAGACAGAGAATGCATGAACATCCATGGAACTAATTCTCATTGGAATAATGAGAAAAGAGCTAGGGCAAGGAAGCTATCTTCAATTGATTATAAACCACTGAAACCAGTTACCATCCAGTTGATTCCGATTCCTGGCGACCCCATGTGCTTCAGGGTAGAACTGTGCTCCATAAGGTTTCAATGGCTGTGATTGTGCAGAAGTAGATCACTGGCTTTTCTTCCCAGGCACCTCTGAGTGGACTCAAACCACCAACCGACCACTTAGTAGCTGAGCACTTAGTCATTTGTGCCTACCAGAGACTCCTCAATTGATAATATATATCTGCCTAGTACTTTGTTTTGGGAGCTCTGGTAGTGTAGTGGCTAAGGCACTTGACTGCTAAC
>NW_006921669.1:2057193-2096496 GCF_000298275.1 Orycteropus afer afer
AGGCATTTGACTGCTTACCAGAAGACTGGTGGTTCAAACCCATCAGCCACTCCTCAGAAGAAAGATTGGGCAATCTACTTTCATAGAGATACCACCTCAGAAACCCAAGGAGGAATCACTGAGTTGGATCTGACTCGGGGGCAGTGAGTTTGTTTTTTTATTTTTTTGCTTTAAAGTCATGTAGTGAAAGAAACCAGTATCTTTCATTAATGATGGGAAAGAGTGTAAGTAGTCCCTGTGTTGTTGTTGCTGTTGTTAGATGCTGTTGAGTTGGCTCTGACTCATAGTGCCCCCATGCACAATAGAACAAAATAATTGCAGGCCTGCACCATCCTGACATTTGCTATGCTTGAGCCCACCACCATAGCCTCTGTGTCAACCCATCTCATGGAGGTCTTCCCCTTTTTGACTGAACTTCTACTTTACCAAACATGATACCCGTCTCCAGGAAACGGTCCCTCCTAACATCATGACCAAAATAGGTGAGATGAATTCTGGCCATTCTCACTTATAAGGAACATTCTGGCTGTCCATGGGAAAAAACAAAACAAAACAAAACAAACTCACTGCCATCAAGTCGATCCCAACTCATAGTGGGTTTCGGAGGTGGTATCTCTATGCAAGTAGATTGCTCAATCTTCCTTCCGAGGAGTGGCTGACCAATTCTTCTCCAGTCTTCATTATTCACTGTCCAGCTTTCACATGCATATGAGGCAATTGAAAATACTGTGGCTTGTGTCAGAGCACCTTAGTGTTCTAAGTGACATCTTTGCTCTTTAACACTTTAAAGAGGCCTTTTGCAGCAGATTTGTCCCATGCTATATCTCATCTGATTTCTTGATTGCTGCTTCCATGAGTGTTAATTGTGGAGCCAAGAAAAATGAAATTCCAGACAACTTCAATCTTTTCTCTACTTATCATGATGTTTCTTATTGGTCAAGTTGTGAGGATTTTTGTTTTATTTATATTGAGGTGTAATCCATACAGAAGGCTGTAGTCTTTGACTTTCATCAGTAAGTGCTTCAAGTCCTCTTCACTTGCAGTAAGCAAGATTGTATTATCTGCATATTGTGGGTTTTTAACGAGTTTTCCTCCTATCCTGAAGTAGACCCTGGGTGATAAAAATCATCAATGACCTCAGGCGCTAACTGAAAAGTTGGAAATACAAGTCTACTCAGAGGTGCCTTGGAAGAAAAGCCTGATGATCGACTTATGGAAAATCAGCCATTAAAAACACTATGGAGTTCTACTCTGACACACAGGGGGTCACATGAATTGGAACCAACTCAAGGGCAACTGGTTTAAGAGAATGTAAAGAATTAGCCAACATGCTTTTTACTTGCCACTCCTGAAGAAGAGGAGAGAAGGATATTGCCTCAGGAGGCTAAGGGGAAAGCAATTATTCAATGGCTTATATCCCAAGTTCATCGAGAGTAGCTATGGGATGCCTAACACTCCCAGAATGCCTAACACTCCATAACACTCCCAGAAAGTATTCCCAGATTGTACATGCATGTGTGTTGATCAGTTTCCTATATCCTGGCCTCAGAGTTGCTCCAGAGGAGGTAGATGTTGCAAGCCTGATGTGAAGTACTATTAGGCTGCACCAGGAAATGTCCAATACAGATATTCTTCCTACTATTGTTTACAGCATTACATTCCGTAATAGCTTGGGCTGATGCAATCAACAAATTCTATAGGTTTTCACTAATGTAAGAGAGCATCTCTGACACTGTTCTATGACATTTTAAAGACTACATTCCATGGATCTACAGTCTAACCTTTCATTATAAACCCAGATTTAAATTTTGAGCAGTAAGTCATGCCATTCAAGTTTAGGGCACAGCTGCTACATAGAGGGGAATGTCAATGAAATAAAAATTAACAGTGCAAAATGCTAATAAAATGAGGGAGATCCCAGAAATTCCCTTAAAAATGATATTAGCTTCACCCATATTTATTTTCTGAACAAAGCAGTGTTTTTCACTTTTGAGAATAACATCAACAGTAATGAAGCAGGAAAAAAAATGATGAATGTTAAGAAATTAAGGTGCTTTATAATGTGTTCAAAATTGTACCTCTTTGCTGCCCATTGATGAGCTTGCAGCGTTTTAGACGTCTTTGATTTATGGTGAAACAGTTTTATTTCTTTCAGCTACAGTGGATATAATTTCCTTATCTATCATTAGAATGGTTTAATACCTTCATTAATCCACACATCATAAAGCAGGGTGATTTTTATACCTATTCCAATCATTCATTGCTTCTCTTCCAGAAAAGAAAGCATTGTTTTCTGCCAATTCCAAAGTTAGACTTAAGGCTGGTATCTTCAAAAGCCATCACAATTATAAAGGGATAATTTAGAGATGAAGCTTCCATTGTATTGTATTTCTTTATAGTCATATTTAGGGATATTGTTAGGCTGGGAAACAAACCATAAACCCTGTGTTACAATGCTGGATGTGTGATAATGGAAATCAGCAATGATGACTACTTGAATAAGGAAGTTGATTTCCTTATCAACTCTATGGAAACTTCTGAGGATGCTCACTTCATCTTTTTCTGCAAATTTCCTTTTTCTCCTGTTCTATTCTCCACAAATCTCAACCCTTTTCTGCTTCCTCAACTTTGATTTCCACGTCCTCAGCTCAGTATGTTTTTAATGATAGGTTATATTTTTTCACACTTATCTTTATATCTTGTACCCAGAAAATAATTCTCCTCCATCTTCAATAGCACAGACAGTAATCAGTTCTTCCAATGAAGTCATTGGAAGTGACGATTTACCTTTAATACAAAAATCAAGAAACTTATATTAAATCTCAGATTTATTTTCTTCCACTGTACCGTGTACAAATTAAATTTTTTTGTTTTTTGCTTCAACCTACACTGTCCAACATACTTATATATGACTAAATTTACCTTTCTGGTGCTTAACTTTCAGATGTTTATACATCCTTGGTTTTTATTGGGCAATATCTTAAAGGTCCTTTGTCTCTCTCTCTCTTTTTTTTTTTTTTAAATTGTGATTTGGGTGAATATTTACAGAGCAAATTCACTTTCCATATAGCAGTTTACATACACTTTGTCTCATGACATTGACCACAATTTACCACAATGCAGCAGCTCCCCTTCCACTTCCTCCCCATAGTTACCTCTTCCTGTGTCCATCTCTCCATGCACTCCTGCCCCCTGAGTTGTCTCCCTGTACGTAAACAGCCCTTCTTTCTCCCATGATTGTTCTCTCCAAGGAGTGTATCTACCTCAGGTAAATGTTCAACTCATATGCCTGTCTTTTGTTTGGCTGGAAGCCACAGGTGTGGGCTCAATTCCAGACCTGAAGGGCAGCTAGGGGCCATGGTCTCAGTGGTTCCAAAGCTCCTTTGTCTTGAAAGCAATCTGGTGGTTCATGAAATCTTTTGATAATGTGCCTGGAAATGAGGGCTGGAATATTTGCAATCACATTCTGTAGTTCTCTACTCAAAAATTCCATAAAGTTACAGTGTAATTAAATAAGCTTAAAAATAATAAAAGTAATATTTAAAGACCCTAAAAGTATTGCGGATAGATTTTTTTAAATATGCTATTACTTTAGGGTTCAAACTACTTTGCTTACCTAGGGAGGAGATGGGCTTTTTAAAGCTATGTTTAAAAATACATTTAAATTAAAATGCAGTTATAAGGTATAATAGAGTCACTTATAAAGTCTCATCTGGCTCAAAAAACATAATGGATATAAATGTCTTCTGCACACTTAGGCATGGTTTATGGCATCTATATTGTGCTAGAGGAACAATAACAAAGTTTGCAGCTCAATGAGAATATCAAAATTAATTTAAGCTTCTTTTCATTGGAGCATAAATTTATTATAGTTACCATGAGCAAGGAAGAGTTTAATTTTCTAATAAGATTTTTATTTAGCATTAAAAAAAAAAAAAAAAAAAACTGTTCACCTTCTCTTCCAAAGAAACTTTCAAGTCACTTAAAGCAGTTCTATTTTTTAATGACAAA
The DNA here is from genome assembly GCF_000298275.1 of Orycteropus afer afer. Lineage (NCBI taxonomy): Eukaryota > Metazoa > Chordata > Mammalia > Tubulidentata > Orycteropodidae > Orycteropus > Orycteropus afer. Next base: position 2,061,205 of record NW_006921669.1, read on the forward strand.
CTTTGAAGCAAATGTATGTGTATCCATCTATCAATATCTATTTCTCTATCTGTACCCATATATTTTGAAATGGCTGAAGATCATTCTATTTAACAATGCTTTGAAAAAATCTTAAATTATTTAGAAGATTAAAGTGGTAAGGTATTGTGTTTCACTGCTATTCATAAGGTTTTCAAACAGTGGACAATTTTTTCAGTGTGCCTGACCAAAGCCATGGTATTTTCAATAGCTTCATATGCATGTGAAAGCTGAACAATGAATAAGGAAGACTGAAGACGAATTGATGCCTTTGGGTTGTGGTGGTGGCTAAGAATACTGAAAATACCATGAATTGTTAAAAGAACGAACAAATCTGTCCTGGAAAAGAAGGGTAGCTGGAATTCTCCTTGGAAACAAACAAGGCCATACTTCATCTAAGGTACTTTGGTCATGTTGTCGGAAGAGGCCAGTCCCTGGAGAAAGATATCATGATTGGTAACACAGAGGCTCAGCAAAAAAGGGGAAGACCCTCAATGAGATGGACTAAAACCGTGGCTGCAACGATGGGCTCAAGCCCAACAAGGATTGTGAGGATGACACAGAACCAGGTAGCGGTTTGTTCTGTTGCACACAGGGTCACTATGAGTTGGAGCTGGCTCCACAGCTCCTAATGACAAGCCATTGTGATCATTATCAATATTGCTTTCATAAGTGGTGTATACTATTTAAATACTTTGAATCTTTTTTAGAACAAGATAAAAGAGTGAGATAAAATCCTGAATTTCCAAAATTCCCTATATGTTCTCAAAATCCTGGTAGATACTATGACAATACAGAATAATCAGTAAACAATATAGCTGGGAAGATAAGACTACCAGACATTAAATAATATGACATGTGTTTAAGAATTTATAGTTTCATCATTAATAAATAATGCAGAGCTGGAGAAGCAGGGAACTTTACAAGTCAAAGCACAACATAACCTATCACAAAACTTCCAGAAATAGTCAAGTAAAAGTACTTAGAATGAACACACTATCTTGGATTAAAAAAAAATTTACCAATGATATTTTCAAGAGTTCAGGAAAACAGAGGCAAAGAAGAAGAATAATCAGAGGTATCCCCAGAGGACATGGGTCATGAATTGGTCTAGTACCATTTGGCTGGGTACAAGGAAAAAAGAGAGAGAATTGGGACAAAGAGTTTACAGAATGCAGTACAAGGCTTCGGGAGTGGGTCTGGTAGCCACCATTATCATACTGAGCAGTGTCTCCACAGCAACAAGCAAGGGAAAAAAATGAATTTGAATTAACATCCAATGTGTTGTTTCACATGGACATAATGGAAGTTTTGAAAAAGAGTTTAATCTGGACTTTCTATTTAAAATAATAATTTGAAAGGAAAAAAAATGAAATAATTGTTTCATTTCCATATTGAATGAATAGGCTGAGTGTTCTGCACAAGAAATAAATAGGATTCCACTTAAAGCATCGCTTAAGTGTCAAATTTCAGAATTGAAAAAGGAGATAGATGATCCAAGCATTTCTAGAGAGCTAAGACAGGATAGGAAAAAGAATGGCATCAGGAATATCAATAGGCTCATAGGTGACAGAAAACAGATCTATGGGCTCAGTAATATAAGGAAAGAAAGTTATCTTGAACCTAGAATTATGTATTTAGCCAAACTCTTAATCAAGTTGGACAAAATAAACAGCATTTTCAAATATGCATATCTTCTTTTTTCCTTCCTCTTCCTGTTTCTTTTTCTTCTCTGTTTCCTCCTGTCCTCCCACTTTCCCCTCCCCCTCCTTCCATCCTTCCGTCCACTCTCTCTTCCCGAGCCCACACTCTTTCCCAAGAAGGTACAGAAGAGATATTCAATCACACGAATAAACACAAAGGTAGAACAAAATCAAAGAAAGATGGCGATATCAGCATCTAGGCAACAATAGCTATCCTCAGCAGGCAGAAAGCATGAATAATGCAGTCTGATTTACAGTAGGAGGTCAGAAGCCGCTGGGTGGAGATCTCCAAGAAAACACAATTGCAATCAATAGATTCTGAGCTGTGGTTGAGAATTTAGAAAGAGAAACATTGATTGCCCTCAGAGAAGTCCGATGTGACTCATAGAAAACTCTGCTTTGCACTGAGTAGAATGTATAGTGTCATCCCAAGGTAAACAGTGGCTATTTACTTATCAGATTATTTTTATGAATGTGCTGAATACTTCCAGGTCAATTTGGTTAAGATGGAAACTTAGCTGAGCTTGAATTATGTATCGTAGAATCTCTTCCCCTGTGTGGTTCCTGCTTAGGGTTGACAAAAAGAAATTTGGCTAGAAGAAATGAAAAAGCCACCATTAGTATCAGAAGGTCCAGTGCCTAAGGCATTTGACTGCTAATCAGAAGGCTGGCAGTTCAAACCCACCAGCTGTTCCATGGAAGGAAGATGGGGCAATCTACTTCTGTAAATATTTACCACCTTGGAAACCCAACAGGCATCCTGTAAGTTAGCACAGACTCAATGGCAATGAATTTGGTTTTTGTGTAGGTTTTTTTTTAAATTTTGTATCTGTACATTAATATCACATATAGACACAGAGAAGCTCACCATGTACTACATGTCTATGCTGTCCTCTGCTTTGTATCTGGCATGTTTTCCAGACCACTGATGCCGCTATCAGCACCCACTGGCCTTCCATCAGATGCTTGACTGCAGAACCATAGAGCTGGTATTGACATAGCGTCAATAGCCTCCTGTGGATCTTTCCACAGGGATTTGAACTGGTTCATTCTGGTTCAGCACCCTGCTGAGAATCTGCCTTTCCTCCCCAGAGACAATGAATGAAAATCTATATTTTAACATGATCCCCGGGTGAGCCTTATGTATAAGAATGTATAAATAAGAATCACCCGTGGATCTGTAAGAATCACCTGAGAGTTTTGTTAAACTTTAGATTCCAGTTGAATATATCTGGGGTGGAAGTGTGAATTCTCAGTAGTGGATTGAACCAGAATGCATTAGTTGGAAGCCTGGCTCTTGACCACCCTTCACAAGTCCACTTGCAGTTGGATTTAACTGTCTTTTCAGATTTCATTGAAAGCCCCCATATCTCAACTCTGCCAAGGCTTTGGAGGAATTTACACTAATCCTCCGACTCCTCCTTCCTGACCTTTATCTCCCCAGCTCCAGTCCCAGATCTAATATCTGAAATGAATCCTATAATCCTACGATACAGTACTCTCTCTCCTGGACTAAAGTTAGAAGGATTCAGATATTGCTATCAGAAGTGGATCTGTGGGAACCGAATCTTAATGACAGAAATCTGGAATTAGTTTACTCATTTCATAGGATTAATAGCACAAGTGATGATGTTGCCAGGGATAAACTGGGCACTAGTAGTGCCTGCCCGCTATGTTATGGAAAAAGAATTACTAATATTAAGACCTTTAGTCACGTGGAGTTAAGCGCTTTGAGAAACCTTTAAGTGATCAAGTAGCTATTGGCCCTAGAACCATAGAGCAATTTAGTGAAAATAAAGAGTATAATGAATGTGGGTATTTTGGGTTGCTTCTAAGTGTTCTATGAGATTTGAATGGGGGGCGGGGTGAGGTGGGAGAGATAACCTGAGGGCTTCACTTTCCCAGCTAAAAGTTTGAGTAAGAAACCAAAATACTCCTATGATTGCTCTACAATGACCCTTGTATTCTCTAGGGACAGTGTTGAGATTTCTAAAAATCTAAACCCAAAGCTAAACCTTAGATATTGTCTTATGTTAATATTAAGAAATTATTGAGAAGGAGTGGGGCATTGAAAATTGAGATGAAGACATATACAAAAATGTCACGAGACTTAACACCTTCAAATTCCAAATTCTGTCAAGCCTCGATCACCAGTAGAAGCTGTTCATTCTGCTCCGTCTAAGCAGATTCTTCTTTCTTTTCTTGAAGAGCCTATAATGGTCCCAACTGAGGTTGCCTTTTGGGGAATAGGGATCCTGATCAAGACCCATCCACACAACATCTCATTGCATCTAGAATTTATAACTCCATCCAGTACTAGGAGGAGCCAAGAGATTGGATATAAAATGTGACCACATTACACACATCAATAGAATTATAAGACTTTGCCAATGTACATTCAGAAGCTGTGGCATATGTATGCAAATGAATTCTGAGGGCTTTGGATCAGAGGGGAAGGAATGGATTAAACCAAAGCTTTTAAGCAGGTGTGCCATTTGCCAGGGATCTTAGATTCCATGAGTTAGGTGGAATACCAGGGAGTAGTTCTGACAGTTTTCCCAGTAAGATGTCTAGAGACTAAACCTAGAGGTGGTCTGCACTAAATAAATCTGAAATGTCAGATGTCTTGTTCATTATAGAGAAATTGTCTAACACTTAGATATCAGAATATTTCAGTGGTTTATTATGAAAGACCCCTTTAACCCAGAGAACAGGCTTCTCACCAAGGTTTGTTCAGGGCAACACCAGTGTCTTTAGAAGGCCTGGAATGGCAGGAGAGAATATCATAAGAATAGGCTGTTTGAATGTAATAGGAAAGATGGAGTCCCAGTGTAGCAGGGGCCAAACAGCAGCACTTAACTGCTAGAGCCAGGATGGATATGGTTATAAGAGGTAGCAGAGCAAAAGCAGTAAACAAACTGCTTTGACCATTACAGATCTTTGACATTGGCTAGTTATTCATATTGTCTATAAGACCAAAATAGATGAACAGCCTATAAAATTGTGCTTGACTTATATCAATGGAAATGATCAACCATCCCACTGCTGTTGAGTCAATTCCAATTCAAAATGACCCTGTGGAACAGAGTAGAGCTGCCCCATAAGGTTTCCAAGGCTGTAAATCTTTACTGAAGGGTAAAGCGGTGCTACTCTACACACAAGAGTGGCTGGTGGGTTCGAGCCCCTAATCTTTAGGTTAGCAGTGAGCGCTTGACATTGTGTCACCAGTTTTCAGGAAAGCTGTAGACCCTAGCAATTATCCCAATTCCAGAATGAATAGTTGGAAGAGAATACTAAGCAACTGGAAAAATCTCCACATTGGTTCCTGACTTAGGAAGTAAGAGTTTTGGAGGAAGTAAAGACCAACTGGAAGTCCTTAGAACTTCCTCTATTATCCAAAATATTAAACCAGCAGCGAAAGTGCATTCCTGAAAGAATTACAAAAATTAGTACCACTATAGAATATTTGGGGAGCTCTGGTAGCATAGTGCCTAAGGCACTTGACTGCTAACCAGAAGGCTGGCGGTTCAAACCCACCAGCCACTCCTCGGAAGGAAGGTTGGGCAATCTACTTCCATAGAGATACCACCTCGGCAACCCAAGGAGGCATCGCTATGAGTCGCGGCCAACTCGAGGGCACATAACAACAACAACAATAGAATATTCGAAGGATACAGAAATGGTGATTCCTATTACCTTTCTACTACCCGTGCAGTAAAAAGAAGTAACATGGAGAATGGCAAAGGATTATTATGACCAGGTGGTGACTCCAATTGCAGATAGTCTTCCATATTAATTTCTTTACTAGTGTGAATCAAAATGTTGCCTGCTCTATGGAGGTACACCCCTTGGAGCAATCAGCCATGGGGCACCAGAGGGACAGCATTCACATGGAGGGAAGGCTGGACAGGAGTGAATAACTAAGAAAGACATAGGGAGGGGGGATCACATGGAAGGGAGGGGAGGAGAGTGGGTTAGGGTTCGGGATGGTAATCAGGGAGTGAAACCAAATGTACATGAACTGTTGGATGTAAAACAAATTATGCTCTGTAAATTTGCACCCAAAACTCAATGAAAAAAAAAAAAAAAAATGTTGGCTGCAGTATTGACCTGAAAATGTATTTTTATTTTATCTTATGTATGTATTTAGAATTAATGCATTTGGATTGTGGTATTGGCGAAGAATATTGAATGCACCATGAACTGCTAGAATAATAAAGAAATCTGTCTTGGAGGAAGTATACTTGGATGCTTCTTCAAAGAGAAGACGATGAGATTTTGTCTGTCACACTTTGAACATGCTGTCAGGAGGGACCAGTCCGTGGAGAAGGACATCATTCTTGGTAAAGCTCATGGTCAGTGGAAAAAGAAGACCGTCAACTAGATGGGTTGACACAGTGGCTGCAACAATGTGCTCAAGCACAGCAATGATTGTGAGGATAGTGCAGGACCTGGCAGTGTTTTGTTCTGTTGGACATAGTATCACTGTGAATTAGAACCCACTCAATGGCACCTAACAACAACATATATTTATTATTATTATTTTATTTTCTCTGGTAGCATAGTGCCTAAGGCACTTGACTGCTAACCAGAAGGCTGGCGATTCAAACACTCCTCGGAAGAAAGGTTGGGCAATCTACTTCCATAGTGATATTGCCTCGGAAACCCAAGGAGGGGTCGCTATGAGTTGGGTTCCACTCGACGGCACATAACAACAACAACAATACCTATTAGTTAAGATCATCTGAAGCACTTTGGATTTAATTGTCAGGGCCCAAGATACACCTTTTTGTCCTATCTCAGAAATATTTCAATTTCCCAGCATCTGCTCATATCTATTTTACAGGGACCTTGATAAACTCCCTGTTAACGCAAGACAATCACCTTGTCCTGGATAGTTTTTGCCATGCATTCATGTCAGAGGGTAGATATAAGTATTAAAAAAATTAAGAGGACTGCCAGCATAGGTGAGGTCTAGTGGTTCATGGTTTATAGCATGTACAGATATCCTTCCATAGTGAAGGACAAGTCAATTTATATTCCATTAAGGATTGGCACAGTGGTTAAAGCACTTAACTATTAAGGGTAAGGTAGGTAGTTCGAACCCACCAACTGCTCCATAGGAGAAAGATGGCAGTCTACTTCCATAAAGATTTACGGCCTTGGAAACCCTATGGGGCAATTCCACTCTGTCCTACAGGGTTGCTATAAGTTGGAATCAATTCATAGCAGTGGGCTTGGTTTTGGGTAAGTATTGGCATATGTAACTGGGTAACACAAATGGTTAGGTGCTCAACTACTAGTTGAAAAGTTGGGGTTCATAGCCACCCAGTGGTGCCTTGGAAGACAGGCCTAGTCAAAGGTCATAGCCTTAAAAACCGTATTGAGCAGTGCTACTCTACACACATGAGGTTGCCATGAGTCGGAAATGACTCAACTGCAACTAACAAGGGCTGGCATATAACTGATGGTCCTCTTTGTATTTTGTATACTTCATTGTGGAGGACCACTCCAACTAATTTACTAAGTAATCTAAAAGATCGCCATTCTTAGAAGGAGTCCAGAACAAGCAAAGGTTCTGCCTCCATTGCTGTATGACCCACCAGATCCAATGATACATAATGTGTACATAGCTGATAGGGAGAATATATATGGTACTTGAGCTCTGATGGCACAATGCCTAAGGCATTTGACAGCTAACCAGAAGGTTGGCAGTTCAATCCCACCAGCTGCTCCATGGAAGGAAGACAGGGCAAACTACTTCTGTAAAGATTTACCACATTGGAAACCCAGCAGGGGTCATTATAAGTCAGAATTGACTCAGTGGCAGTGGGTTTGGTTTAGGTAGGTGCCTATAGGGGAATCATTGTGCACAGATTGGGGAGTCTGAAGTAAAGCCATGCTTCTTCTGAACATACTGTTTTGTTTTTGAGAAATTGCTTTTGAGTTGCAACTGGACCATAGAAGAAACTGAACACTTGATGTAGGACCATCAAGTTATCAGGAGACCTGAGTACACAACATAAATTTATAGCTGTTTGTTATCAAAAGGCATAAAGTCATACATTCACAACAGTGTTCTTTCATCAAAATGAAGTGGTATAGATTAGTTTAGCCCTAAATGTAAATAACTCACAGGAGAAAGTGGCTCAGATCTCATGATTCATATCTATAGAATTTGATCAGCTGACTGAGAAAGAAAAATCAGTTCATGTTTTGCCCAACATGTTGGCACCATCCATGAGTAGAGAGCCAACTGTTTTTACCTATACCTTGATTAACTGTATAATCTCTTATGTCACTCACAAGCATAAACAACACGGACCTTGGAGGATCAGTAAGTTTCCAGTCCCCCATCGTAATGTTGATACTCAAGAACAGGATAAACCTCTTTCATGGATGCCACATTTTCAAAAATTTTTTGTGGTTAAATGTGCAAAGGGAATTCATTAGACTTTCATGGATTTATTTCAAAGGCTCTAAAGTTTGTTTTCCAATAACAGAATTTGTTTGCTCTCAGTCACAAGAGAAGTCTGAAACAACAAAGGTCCAAGATAGTGAAAGAAACCCTACAGTTGCTCTTTTCTCAATTCCTTCAGATGCTTACTGATATACAAATTTAAGACAGAAGAGAGACAGTAGGGCTCCATCCTTAATCAAAGCCCACAAAGACAAGCAGAGAAACAGAAGGAGAAGCTGGAAGGGGAAGAAGGCATGGCCCCAGAGGAGGGGACACATGAAAGGGATTTTTATTAGACCAAGGAGAGAAGAAAATTCCAGTAAGGTCAAGGACTTTACCTCTGATAGTGTGCTTTAGTGAGGGGTTTGACTGGTGACTGTAAATACTCTAAATCTTCAATGTTGAGATTGAGCTGTCTCAGGAAGACAATTAAATGGTCAAGAGAAAATTCTCTTCCTTAGTAATTCAGATCTTTGAGTCAACTCACTTCAACAGATGTCTTTTTTTCTTTTATTTTTTCTACAACTTATGGACCCATATAACTATACTGTGCAATTGGGAACACCCAACTGAAAATTAGAAATAAGATGTGGGTAAGAATATAATCAATCAGATGAATAGATACAAAATATAAAACTGTCAAGAGTTAGTTGTAATTGCTTTCATCAAATTGACTGAAATGTCTTGTGAGTCCAGATCTATAAAAGCAACTAGAATGAGAGAAAAAGAGACAGTAACATGACTAAGTCTTTTGAATTCTTTTATATAAGGTATGTCATAAGTGGGGCCTGCATGGTCTTTGACAATTAAATATCATTCTGAGAAATCCTGAGTTTTTAAATAGCAATTTTCCTTATGACAAAATCATCTTGAGTCTCCTGGAATGCAGATTTCTGGGTTCATGGAATTGGGTTGACCCAACAGGCAATCTACTCTTAGGTGTTCTTTTGAACCCTGGGGGAACTGGTTCCCTAGAATCACCTTCAGGTCAAACAACAGCTTAGAGAGCAGCTTAGCAGAGTGTTTTATATTAGGCACTGGATTCCTTTGGAAAATTATGTATGTGTAACCAGCTTGGAGAAGCAAGAACTCCAGGGTCTGACTAGAGGCTGTTTTAGGATGTATATCATGTCTTTGGTGACTGTTTCTGGAACCTGCTGTGTGCTTTGCTGTTATCTTCTGTGAAATTAATTAAAAGAATAATCTATGTAACCCATTTTCACTGTCTGCTTTGTGGAGCTTTCAGATAAGGTTGTCCTATTCAAATCATACCCACTCCCAAAAAATATATTCTGGTACACACATTTTTGGTGTTTCTCTAACCAATTTAGGTTTTTGACTCTTGCTTAAATGGAAGAAAATACATTAGAAATTGTAGGGGAAAGACTTGATATCATACTTTAGGTAACCCCATCCCTACTTTCTACTCATCTGATAGAATCAATAAGCAGTTGCACAGGCTAACCCCAGATGGCTAATATCTGGACTCCTTTATATATGAAAACAATCTCCAAATATTTAACTACCTGTAATCAGTTATGTTACTAATTGCAGCCAATGGCCTTCAAAACTTGTTGATAGGTACAGTCAAGGGGGCTTTGACTCATGGAAACTCTGTGTACAGCAGAACATAACACTGCCCCATCCTGTGCCATGCTTAGAGTCACTGCCATCCTTGAGGTCATCATACCAGCCACTGTGTTCATCCATCTAATTGAGAGGCTTACCCTTTTTCACTGACCCTCTACTTACCTAACATGATATCCTTCTTCAGGGACTAGTCCCTTCTGATAAATGACCAAAATATGAGAGATAAAGTCTGGCCATTCTCACTTCTAAGGAGCGTTCTGGCTGAACTTCACCCAAGACAGGTTTGTTTGTTCTTCGAGCAGTCCGTGGTATATTCAATGTTCTTTGCCAACACCACAATTCAAAGACATCAATTTTTCTGCAGTCTTCCTTATTCATTGTCCAGCTCTCACATGCATATGAGACTACTGGAAATACCATGGCTTGGGTCAAGTGTACCTAAGTCTTCAAAGTGACATCTTTGCTCTTTAACACCTTTGCAGCAGATTTGCCTCATGCAATAATATGTCATTTCATTTCTTAATGCTGCTTCCATAGCCACTGATTATGGATCCAAATAATATAAAATCCCTGACCACTTCAATCTTTTCTCCTTTTATCATGATGCTATTTATTGATCCAATTGTAGGATTTTTACTTTATTTTGACATTGAATACACACTGAAGACTGCATTCTTTGATGTTTTTCAGTAAGTGCTTCAAGTCATCTTCACTTTCAGCAAATAAGGTTGTGTCATCTGCATATCATAGGTTGTTAATGGGTCTTTCACCAATTCTGATGCTGTATTCTTTTTTCACATAGTCCAGCTTCTGAGATTATTTGCTCAGCACATGGACTGAATAAATATGTGAAAGGATGCAACCCTGTTGCACATCTTTCTTGATTTTTAAACCATGCAGTTTCCCCTTGTTCTGCTTCTTGGTCTATCTAAGTACAGATTCCTCACAAACATATTTAAGCATTCTGGAATTCCCATTCTTCAAGATATTGTCTATAATTTGTTATGACCCACACAGTTCACTGTCTTTGCACTGTCAATAAAACACAAGCAAACATCTTTCTAGTATTCTTTGCTTTCAGCCAAGATCCATCTGACATCAGCAATGATATCCCTCGTTCCATGTCCTCTTCTGGATCCAGCTTGCATTTCTGACAGTTACCTGTTGATGTACTGCTGCAACATTTTTTTTGTATTTTCTTCAGCAGAATTTTACTTACATATGATATTAATGATATTGTTCAATAATTTCCACATTCTGTTGGATCACCTTTCTTAGAAATGGGCAAAACAATGGATTTCTTCCCATTGGTTGGCCAAGTAGCTGCCTTCCAAATTTCTTAGCATAAATGAGTGGGTACATCCAGCGCTGCATCTGTTTGTTGAAACATCTCAATGTGTATTCTGTTAATTCTTAGAGCCTTATTCCCCCCACCCCCAGTTCCTCCAGGTTTCCTTGAAACCTGTTTACAAGTTACTCTCCAAGGTCAAGTGCATTCCCCTCCCTCACACAAAACAAAAATTTTTGTTAGTTTGCTTTCAAGAGAGCTAGTAACTGATAACCTAAAAAGTTTATCCTCTTATTTTCCTAATTTTTCAGAGGAATGTCTTCTCAGAGCTGGGCTATTCATGTGCTTTTAAGGAAATACAAAGTGTATAAACCCCAATACTCCTCCTAATCATATACTCCAAACCTTCTAGCTTGGTAAGGAGGGGAATCCTCACAAAGGCAGTTATAGGCTAGGAAATGGGCAGCATTTGGGGGCATGGATTGAATTACGGTGCCCAATCACTTCCTCCCATTACTAACTTTGAGATTCAATATCTGATATAAGAATGAGATGAACTTTGCTATACAAGTTTGCACATATGGGGTGAATTGACATAGTTTACTCACTGCGGTGTAGTAAATTACTTAGTGTGGCTTTTCTACCCATAAGTCTTTGTAAACTCTAAGGTGGGAATTGCTATTAGCTACGGAGGAGATCCTGATTTTAAAGTCGCCCACCTGGGTTATTTCTGTTGGGCGTGGCACAATACAATGTTCTGGGAAGTTTCCACTCTCTCTCATGTGCTTAGAGTTCTGATGCTGTGATTGGCTAGTTTGACCACCCTTCCAGGCTCAAAAGGAGGCCTCCTGGAGGCAGAACTCTCTCTGACTGCTGGTGGAGGAAGACGTGCTGCCGAAAGAGACACGCACCCCTGAAAGAGACACGTGCTGCTGGGAAAGAGCCGCAAGAGACACGCATCACTGAGTGAGACACCGAGGGACCAGCACTGCTGGAAAAGAGACTGTGAGAGACTCTTGGCTGAGGGACGGTGGGCTGGGAGAGAGACTGAGCGTTCTTCCTGGACTTGAGTTGTAGCCTGGTGCTTCCCTAATAAACCCTGTAATCTGTGAGTTCTGTGTGGCCACTGCAGCAAATTATCGAACCCAGGAGAGAGGTGGTGGGTGCTTTGGGAGGAACGGTTGGTGAAAGGGCTGGAGGGAGGCAGCATGTTTGGCCTTGCAGTAGTAGGCCTTGGGTTACTGCTGGTAATCCTGCCTTCCCCTTGTAGGGTTAGAGGAGGTCAGAACATGTGGCCTCCTTGCTGTTTTAGCACTCACCTAACATAAAATACAATTGGTAACACACCGAATCCTGATCAATTATTTGTGTAGTTAAAATTTCTTTGTATTACTTCTTGCTTTATTCTTGGAATGGATGATGATTTTATATATGCATATATTCACATATATAATTATCAATTTTCTATGGTTATATCTTTGATAAAATTCAGAAATCAAATAAATAAATGATTCTCTCTGGTTTTGAGCCAAACTTGAGGTAAGTGTGCTATAGGGAGAGAATGCTAGGATCCTGGAGTTATATATCCAAACTCCTGATTATTGGGGACAAACTGAGGATGCCAAAATAAGGTTCTAAATGTATTTCCAATAATAAATACACGAAAGCAAGGGAAAAGTCCTTTCCTTGACACAACATTATATGGAATGAGTGTCTTTCAACTGTGGGCTGAGCAAGGCTCCAATTCTGTAACAGTGAAGAAGCTTCAATTCTCAGCTCACACTGCCTAACACTAATAATTATATTTGGAGACATGTGGCCCCTTTACCTCCTGGGTTAAAGGCCCTTTAAGTAGAGGGCTTCTGTGTAGCTCCACTGTAGCCTACAAGATTCTTTGCATGATGTGGATATTTAATAAACAGCTTCTAATCAAGATATGTAAATGATAGGCTGCATTTTTAAGACTGTTTCAAGTAATCCCCTTAAAGCTGATGATTTAGGAATTATATAATAAATATGAAAATACTGGGTTTTAGTATATTTCACACCAAAAATGTTTGCAATTTTAAAATCAGGAATGAAACTTTTATTTGCACTCTACGCAACCTAAGCAGACAAACTGCATTTGGAGGAAATGTAATTTCATTCTTTGAGCAAGTTGCTGACTACAAGAAGTCAGACTTTGACACCCCTTTTCTGCCAAACACATAAACATTATTGTAAAAAGTGACTAGTTTAATAAGTTATAAAAATGAACTGAGCATTTCTTCCACACTTTTACCAGTTAGCAATAGTGCTGGCTTACTTTACAATCAACCTTAAATATATTTTCTATTATGTACTTTCTCTTGCTCCAATATACGTCTAATTTTATTTTATGCAAACTATTGAGCAACTGCCACTAAAATAAGATGGATTCAGAATATGTCCCAAGTAAACTTTCCTTTTTTTTTTAAATCAGTGTTAATATGCCCATTCCAAGTCATGGTGTTTTCAATTGCCTCATATGCATGTGAAAGCTGAATAATGAATAAAGAAGACTTAAGAAGAGCTGATGCTTTTAAGTTGTGGTGCTGGTGAAGAATACTGTAAGTTCCATGGAAGGCCAGAAGAACTAACTAATCTGTTCTGGAAGAAGTACAGCTAGAATGCTCCTTGGAAGCGAGAATGGCCAGACATCATCTCACCTACTTTGGCCATATTGTCAGAATGGACCATTCCCTGAAGAATACTTGGTAAAATGGAGAGTCAGCAAAAAAGGACAAGACCCTCAATGAGATGGACTGACACAGTGGCTGCAATAATGGGCTCAGGTATAGCAAGAATTGTGAGGCTGGCACAAGACCAGGCAATGTTTCATTCTGTTGTTCATAGGTCACTAAGAGTCGGACTTGATTCAATCAATGGCATCTAATAACAATAACAACAACAGTCTTTCCTATGATAATAAAACATCTTGATAACTTGTATTTTTAAATAAAATATTAAGATTTGATATTGATATTTGCCTATGTCTAAGGAGCTTTGTTGGTGTAGTAGTTAAGGAATTTCACTGCTAACCAAAAGGTTGGTAGTTTGAACATACCAGCTGCTCTGTGGGAGAAAGATATGACAGTCTGCTCCCATAAAGATTTACAGGCTTGGAAACCCTATGAGGCAGATCTACTCTGTCCTACAGGGTCACTATGAATTGGACATTCAATGGCATATGAATTGACATTCAATGGCAGTGTGTTTTGTGAACCTTGAACTTCTGAACCTTGATAATGTTCTACATACTACATACCAAAAAAAAAAAAAAAAAAAAAAAAACAAAACCTCACTGCCGTTGAGTCAGATCTGACTCATAGGGAGCCCTCCTTGGGTTTCTGAGACGGTATCACCATGGAAGTATTTCGCTCAATCTTCCTTCCGAGGAGTGGCAGTTGGGTTTGAACTGTGAGCCTTCTGGTTAGCAGTCAAATGCCTTAGGCACTGTGCTACATAGTACATAAGACAGGTTAATATACTGGCATTGTCTTTCACTGACGATTTTTTTAAGCAACTATTCTGTAGTGGGTGATACAAGCAGTTAAGCACTCAGCTACTAACAGAGAGGAAGGTGGTTCTAATCCATCCAAAAGTGCCTTGGTAGAAAGTTCTGGCCATCTATTTCTGAAAGATCATGTTGTTGTTGTTGTTGTTGTTATTGTGTGCTGTCGAGTTGGACCCGACTCCTAGCGACCTCTCCTTGGGTTTCTGAGGCGGTATCACTAGAGAAGTGGATTGTCCAACCTTCTTTCCGAGGAGTGGTTGGTGGGTTGAAAACTCTGCAGAGTGTAATTCTACTCTGAAACACATGAGGTCGCCATGAGATGGAATCAACTTGAAAGCAACTGGTTATTCTATATTAGGCACTTTTCTAGATGTTCTTAGTTCAATAGTCATGTTTATTTTTTACAATTAACCTTCTCAAACTAAATAAAATTTATTTATTTCCAAAGCCAATGTAGTAGTAGCTTTAATCAGTCCTTTAATCCATTGCCATGGAGTAAATTTTGACTCATAAGAACCCTACAGCACATAGTAGAACTGCCCTCATAGGTTTCCAAGATTGTAATCTTTATGGAAGGAGCTCTGGTAGCATAGTGCCTAAGGCACTTAACTGCTAACCAGAAGGCTGGTGGTTCAAACCCACCAGCCACTCCTCCGAAGGAAGGTTGGGCAATCTACTTCCGTAGTGATACTGCCTCGGAAACCCAAGGAGGGGATGCTATGAGTTGGGGCCGACTCCATAGCACATAACAACAGCAACAACAATCTTTATGAAAACAGACTGCTATATCTTTATATCTTGGAGCCGCTGGTGGGTTTGAACTGCCAACATTTTTCCATTCAAGAGCAAGTTTCAGAATCTATTCTGCTCCATTTTGGTATTCTCTTCCTTTCCTGTCTTTTTAATGATCTTTTTATTTCTTTATGTATGATGTCCCTGATGACATCCTACAACTCACTGATCGTTGGTGATTGGTGTTCAATGCATCAAATCTATTCTTTAGATGGTCTCTAAATTCAGGTGGGATATACTCAAGGTTGTATTGGGCTCTCATGGACTTGTTTAAATTTCCCTTAGCTCCAGCCTAAACTTACATATGGGCAATTGATTATCTGTTCCACAATCCGTCCCTGGCTTTATTCTGAAGCTTGTTTCCAACTTTGCATTCCAATCACCAGAAATTATTAATACATCTTGATTGCATGTTTGGTCAATTTCAGGCTGCAGAAGTGGGCAAAAATCTTCAATTTCTTCATCTGTGACTTTAGTGGTTGGTGCATTAATTTGAATAAAAGTAGTATTAACTTCTTTTCCTTATAGGTATATGGATATTTACCTATCACTGACAGCACTGTACTTCAGGATACATCTTGAAATATTCTTTTTGATGAGTGTGACACCATTCTTCTTCAATTTGTCATTCCTGGCATCATAGGCCATTTGATTGTCAATTCAAACTGGCCAAGACCAGTTCATTTTAGCTCACTTATGCCTAGAATATCAATTTTTATGTGTTTCCTTTCATCTTTGACAACTTCCAATTTTCCTATATTCATACTTTGTACATTTCCATATTCCAATTATTAATGGATGTTTGCAGCTGTTTCTTCTCATTTTGAGTTGTGCCACATTAGCAAATGAAGGTCCCAAGCTTTACTCCATTCATGCTTCTAAGGTCAACTCTGCTTTGAGTAGGCAGTTCTTCAATAGTTACATTTTGAGTGTCTTCCAACCTGAGGAGTTCATCTTCCAGCACTGTATCAGAAAATGTTTCCCTGCTATTCATAAGCTATTCAATGGCCACTTCCTTCAGAAGTGGATCTAGCCATGTCCTTTTGTCTAGTCTGCCTTAGTCTGGAAGCTCCACTGAAAATATATGGAAAATATTAGCCAAAGAAAATATGATCAATGAGTATGACAAAATGTTCATCATTATTAACTAAATAGATATTCTATAACTAAATTTTATAGGATCAATGTCTGACTCTATTCTTACTAGATTTATTCAGTTTGTCCCTCAATACATCTTCATCTGGTCATGGGAAATTAAAGGACAATTATGAGTCACCCACGTAAGCTCCAGCTCAAAATGCATGAACGTATGTTTGGTGGCATAGTGCCCAAGGCATTTGACTGCTAACCAGAAGGCTGGCAGTTCAAATCCACCAGTCATTCCTTGGAAGGAAGGTTGGGCAATCTACTTCTGTAGTGATACCACCTCGGAAATTCAAGGAGGGGTTGCTAGGAGTCAGATTAGGCTCCAGCGCGGTGTGTTTGTTTGTTGTTTGCATGTAATGGTACATGTATGTATGATACATTATGCACATTCATGTATTTCAAGCTGGAGCTCAATGTGTGACTCACAATTATCCTTTATGATAATAGACAGGCACAATGCAGCATTTGGTTGGAGAAAGATCCTTGTACCCTAGACATCTGCCATCACTAAATGTCTTGACTTATAATTAATTTCTTCTTTCTTCATTCTTTCATGCACTTAATATTGCAAGGATTTTCCTTGTATGTGAGAGTGTGCATATGTATGCTTCTGTGTGTTTGTGAATGTTTGTTGAGAAGCATAGAGTGGTTAATAGCTTGGTTATGGATATGGAGATATGAGGTACACAATAAAAATCAGTGTTTTGAAATGAATTAATCATCTCCTTTTAGAAAGAAGTGCTGAACTGTCATTGCATTTATATATTCTTAAAGTTTTTAAATAACAACTTACGTTCTATGTGAACTCATTTGAAGAAAGACATTTTGTTTTTAATCACTGAAACTTATTGAGCCCAATGATAAATTCAAATTCATGTCCTGAACAAAATAAATAAACAAAATGGCTTCACTGGGGAATTCTATCAAGTGTTCAGAGTAGAGGTGACACCTATCCCACTCAAGCTGTTCCAGAATATAAAGGATGGCATACTCCCAAATTCATTCTATGAAGCAAACATAACCCTGATACCAAAAACAGGCAAAGACATCACTAAAAAGGAAAGCTATAGACCAATATCCCTCATGAATATAGATGTCAAAATCTTCAACAAAATCCTCGTCAGTAGAATCCAACACTATATCAAACCAAGTGAGATTCATACCAGGTAGACAAGGATGGTTCACATTAGAAAAACAATCAGTGAATTCCACCACAAAGATAAAACAAATGAAAAGAACCATGTGATTGTATCATTTAATGCAGAAAAGGCATTTGATAAAGTTCAGCACCCATTCTTGATAAAAGTAAAACTCTTAGCAAAAATGGGAATAGAAAGTAAATTCCTCAAAACAATAAAGGGCATATACACAAAACCAATAGCCAACATTATTCTCAATGGAGAGAGATTCAAACCACTCCCTTTGTGAATAGGAACCAGGAAAGGATGCACTCTATCACCACTTCTACTCAACATTGTATTGGAACACCTAGCCAGAGCAATAAGGCAAGAAAGAGAACTAAAAGTCATCCAAATTGGCAAAGAAGAAGTAAGACTATATCTATTTTCTGATGACATAATCTTACACATAGAAAACCTGAGAGATTCAGCAAGAAAACTACAGAAACTAATTGAAAGGTTTGGCAAAATGGCAGGATACTAGATCAACATACAAAAATCTATTGGATTCCCCTACACCAACAAAGAGATCTCTGATAAGGAAATCAATATAATTTACAATAATTACTAAGAAGATAAAATACTTAAGAATGAATTTTAGCAGGGACACAAAACACCTATACAAAGAAAACTAAAAACACTACTACAAGGAACTATAAGATACCTACATAGATGGAAGAATATCCCATGCTCATGGATAGGAGGACTGAACACTGTGAAAATGTCAATACTACCCAAAGCAATCTACAGATCCAATGCAATCCCAATATAAATTCTATCAACATTCTTTAAGGACATGGAAAAATCAATCACTAATTTTATATGGAAAGGAAGGAGAGCACGATAAGCAAAACACTATTGAAGAAGAAAAACAAAGTAGAAGGTCTCACAGTCCAGATCTCAAAACCTACTATACAGCCACAATAGTCAAAACAGTGTGGTACTGGTAAGATAGACACAGTGTAACAGAATTGAGAATCCAGAAACAGATCCATCTACCTATGGACAGCTAATCATTGACAAAGAACTGAAACACATTCAATTGGGAAGAGATTGTCTCTTTAATAAAAAGTCCTGGCAAAACTTGATATCCATTTGGAGAAAAATGAAACAAGATCCATAGCTCACACCATACACAAAAACTAACTCAAGATGGATCAAATCCCTAAAAGTAAAACCCAAAACTATAACGTTCATCAAAGATAAAAGAGGGACAAACTTAGGGGTCCTAATTTATAGTATAAATAGCCTATCAAGCATAACCCAAAATGCACAAACAGCAGAAGAGAAACTAGATGACTGGGACCTTCTGAAGATTAAATCCTTATGTATATCAAAAGACTTCTCCAAAAATGTCAAAAGAGAGCCTACAGATTGGGAAAAAAAATATAATTGGCAACAACATATCCAACAAGGGACTTATGTTTAAAATTTATAGAAATCAATACCTCAACATCAAAAAATGAAAAACAATCCAATTCAAGAATGGGGAAAGGATATGAACAGACACTTCACCAAATAAAATATTCAGGCAGCCAACAAACACAGGAAGAAATGTTTGAGATCATTAACCTTTGCTGTTGTTGCTGATATGTGCCCTCGAGTCGAGTAGGCCTGACTCATAGCAACCTCTCCTTGGGTTTCCAAGGCAGTATCACTGAGGAAGGAGATTGCCCAACATTCCTTCTGAGGAGTGGCTGGTGGGTTTAAACCACCAGCCTTCTGGTTAGCAGTCAAGTGCCTTAGGCACTATGCTACCAGAGCTCCTCATTAACAATTAGAGAAATGCAAATCCAAACAATGAGATATCATCTCATTCCAACAGTAATAGCAAAGTTCAATAGGACAGAAAACAAAGGTAGCAAGGATGTGGAGAGATATGATGTCTCATGCACTGCTGATAGGACTGTAAAATGGTATAACCACTGTGGAAAACGGTATGACGCTTCCTTAAAAATTGGAAATCAAAATATATTTGATCTAGCAATCCCATAACTAAGAATATATCCTAAAGAGGTGAGACCCGGGATACTAACAGATACATGCACACCTATGTTCATGGCACCACTGTTTACAATAGCAAAGAGTGGAAATAACCTAAGTGCACACCAACAGATGAATGGGTAACCAAACTATGGTACACGTAAACAATGGAATGCTATGCAACATTAAAGAATAATGAAGAATCAGTGAATAACCTCATAATGCACATGAACTTGATGACATTATGCTGAGAGAAATAAGTCTATCACAGAAGAACACATATTGTATGTGTCCATTATTGTAAAAAGTCAAGGAAAGATTTGCACATGGAAGAAAATATTCTTGTTGGTTACTAGGGATAGGAGGGTAGGAGAAGGGAGGGGAAATAGATGATAATTAAGAGACAGGTTTGATAGAAAGGATTTTAAAACAATAATAATAATAAAATAGAAACAAAATGTGAAAAAATAAAATAACTAACTATAATATTCTAGCCAAGCACTGAAATATGAGATGCTACTAGAGAAAAAAGTTTAAAAAATTAAGATTCAAGGCAGAATTTAAATGCATGGTTAAAGTGTTTTCTTGAGAGTTCTTTGATCTCTTGGGGTCATTAGAGTGAGGTAGAAAATGTTGTGCTTCCCAGATCTTGGCGTATGCAAAATTCTCACAACCTACCTGGGTTGTCAGGAGCTCTGGTGGTGTAGTGCCTAGGGCATTTGACTGCTGACCAGAAGGCTGGCAATTCAAACCCACCAGTCACTCCTCAGAAGGAAGGTTGGGCAATCTACTTCTGTAGTGATACCGCCTCAGAAACCCACGGAGGGGTCGCTGTGACTTGGGACCGACTCCACAGCAGTGAGTTTGGTTTTGGTTTTCCTGGGCTATCATCAACACCCTAAGTATTGGGACATGCTGGACACAAAGGTCAGGATGGAAGGAGGGCACATGGTTCTGAAATGCTATATTGGAACTGGGCATGCTGCTATTCTATAGCTCCAGTACCCAGAAATTTGTTGTCCAATCTCTCCAAGGGCTAAAAATCTTGTTTTCTTTTCTATGTTTCTGTAATTTTTACCCTTTTAAAAATCAAATAGAACTCTAACATACATTTCACAATTTAGGGAGAATATTTTTAAGTACTTTGGATGGCCCAATTATGCCTTTCATATCTAAAATCCCTTCTCTCACCCTGACATTAGGGTTTTATGTCCCCATGCTGTTGCCTTCCAACACTTCATTCATGATCCTGAACTGAAATACAGAAATACAATATAGAACTTTATGGGGAGGGATTTCCAGCTTTAGCTGGAAATTTTTAGAGGAAATTGTTCCTCTTGTCCTTACAACAAAAAAAAAATTTGAACAAAATGGAAATCACATTTATTTCTAGGAAGACATGCCAGTAATTCCACAATCAGAACAAACACAAGCCGGTTCAGGGTTCATGTTCCTTCAAAGTAAAAATACTCTTAATTCAAGTCTGTGAACTGTAGTTGAAAACAAGATTTTACAAGTAATTCAAAAAAGACTTTTTGGAGGCAAAACTTGTCACTTCTAGACAGGCAAGGGCAATTGAGGTGTTCTGAGGGTTCCCTAAGAACAATGGTTTGTTTGCAAAGAGCTCCAGGAAGAAAATTGTCCAGATACAGAGGCTGAGATTCCTGCTTGGTTTTCCCTGTGGGGAACGCTGCTGAACAATATTGGATTAGCACATGCAAAGCTCTTTGCCTCTTTGTGAGTCCTAGAGACCTGAAATACTAAGTTTGAATCAACTTTCTGACAGTTCTACATGGGACTTGAAAAATTAGATATTGCAAAAACCAACTTCTCTAACCTCCACAGGCCTTTCACCGGGAACAATATTGCCCTGAACAGGAGAACTTGAAGGAAAATGGCTTGAAATATTCTCTCATGTTAGAAGCCTAGGAAGATTTATAAGCACATGTCTGACCTTCCTTGAAAAACATTCTGATTTAATCTCTTTCATATTCCACCTTTGTAAGAGACTTATTGGAAATTTTCTCAGGATTGGTGGCATATAACTCATGAATAAAATTTATCTGGGCCACCAGCTACTGCTGGGGTCTGAATTGCCTCAAAGGAAAACAGTTTAACTAAGGACAACACTCAATATGGCCTTTCTCTCTCTCTCTCCTTCTCTCTCTTTCTTTCTCAGCTATATTGCTCTTCTTTCTGTTATTTAAATGCAGCAAACCAACTTTATTTCAGTTCCTATTCACAGTTCCTATCCTCAGACTTGATTGAGCCCAGCCCAGGGAGATTTCAAGTTTGCTTTTGTGCTGAGAGGAACCAGATTGTTGTTGTTAGTTGCCACAGTGCAGTGAATTATTTAACACAGGCTTTGTAACTCCTATCAAACAACTGGATGGGATTATGCAAATGAGGTGCTATGGTTCACCAAGAGGATTGGATAGCTTGCTAATAATGTAAATAAGGTGCTTGGGACCCTTGTGGGTGTGGAACCATGCAAATAAAGTGTGTGGAATTCTAAAAAGGTGAGTAGTCAGTTTTGCAATCTGCTATGCTTAAAATGGGAGCTCTGGTAGCATAGTGGCTAAGACACTTGACTGCTAACCAGAAGGCTGGCGGTTCAAACCCACCAGCCACTCCTCGGAAGGAAGGTTGGGCAATCCTACTTCCGTAGTGATACTGCCTCGGAAACCCAAGGAGGGGTCGCTATGAGTCAGGGCTGACTCGACGGCACATAACAACAACAACAACATGCTTAAAATGAGCCAACTCAGAGGTAGAGAGCAGGACCTCACAACTAACAAAAAGAAGAGATGGAAGCAGAACATGTCCTTTGAACCTGGGATCCTGCGTTGAGAACCTCCTTAACTCAGGAGACAGAGAAAGAGAGCTGTAACACAGGAGATGACAGGAATCAATGGCAGAGAAACAGAGCAACAGAACCAGGAGACCAGCAAGAAACTGGTAAAAGATGACACCATGGGCTTCTTGGCCCATGGAATAAGAAAGCTACATTTGGGCATGAGGTTTGATGGTGGAGTAGGGTGCCTCTGGGCACTTGGTGGAGTTAGGTTTGCCTACCCAGGAAGCTACAGCTGAATGCCTTCAGGCCAAGGCTTGCTGCCAGAGTGAAGGACCTTTGAGCAAGTATCAACAGAGATAAAAGAGCTTTGTAACAGTTGAGGGGCCAAAGGCCACAGAGAGACCTGCCTGCGAGCACAGTTGAGTCTGTCTCGATTAAAGAACTGTATCCTGAGCATTCCTAAACATGAACTTTAGCCTATTACTTCCCTGATAAACCCCATAATTGTGAAGATTGTCTATGAGTTCTGTGTGGCCATTGCAATGAATTATTGAACCCAACAGAGAAGCAGAGAGTGCCCTGGGAAGGATGCTGGCATCAGAATTGGTTAAATAAAAAAAAAAATGTTGGTGGGTGGAGGCATGCCTGACTTTCCCATCATAGACATCAGCCTTGGGCTTCTGATACAGATAGCTATTCTTTCTTTCTCTCATGAAGTTAGAGGAGGAGGTCAGATGCCTCCTCCTCTGCATTTTTATAGTTTACATCAGGAGTGGGATTTTTTGCAACGTCTCCAGACCCATGGAAGCATGAGATTTTGTAAAAGAAAGAACAAAGGGTGAATCTTTTGATTCTTAGATGGTTACTTTGTTTGTTGTTACCTGTAATAGCTGAAAGGAAAGTAAGAGATGTTATGCTGCAGCTGAGGGAGAAAAGCCACATCTGGAGTGACCTAGGAGCTCTGGCGGGATAGTGCCTAAGGCATTTGACTGCTCACCAGAAGGCTGGTGGTGCAAAGCCACCAGCCACTCCTCAAAGGAAGGTTGGGCAATCTACTTCCTTAGTGATACCACCTTGGAAACCCAAGGAGGGGTCACTATGAGTCGGATCTGGATCTGACTCCACTGCAGTGAGTGCAGTGACCTGGGGTAAAAGCCAAGCTAATTAAACAAGATGATTGAAAAGGGCCAGGATCTACTGGATCCTGCCTGCCAGAGGCTAAAGTCCATTTGCATATGAATGGGAAGATAGTCAAGAGGTGGAGAAGAGAAGCGAAACTGGAATATTTTTAAAAGGGCTGTATGTTCATCTGAACTATTGAATGTTTCTCCTATCTACTGTTGTAAAACACACCCACAGATATGAGGAAATGAATATTGGGTATTATAGACATCAGAGAGCATGTAACTCCACCTTCAGTCAATACTTGATTGGACATGCTAAAAGGGGAACTAAGATCTGCCAGAAAGAAGCACAGGTTGTTAGTTTGATTGTAGTCACCCTTTGTATAGACTGTTGGGGGCTTGGGTTGAAAACTAGAGGCTCACCCAGGAAATTTACATTTGAAAATAGTTGCAGATCTACCCAGAACTGCTGAGAGAACAGATTTTCATTTGAAAGAAGGACCTGCAGGGAAAAAAAAAAAAAAAAATTAGTTTCACTTTTGAATTTCTAGAAAGTTTGCCTTTGGGTGGGGTGCATTGAGGCAGAAAAAGCCAGCGCCTATCAGAAGAACCCAGTTCCAGGAATGAAAATTAAAGGGAGCCAGTGAGTAGACACACTGGTGTGTTCATTTGTGATGTCCATCTTGGTCCACTTGATGAGTAGACGTGGTAGAGGTGCAGCAATGAAGAGATAGGCTATTTGGACATGTTCCAATGCCATCCACTGACCTAGCTTATGTAGGTTAGGGATGAGAGAGAAAGAAGGGATTGGCTAGTCTGAAGTGCAGGGAGGTGTGTGGACTCCCAAGCCTACAGCTGCTATCCATTGACCTAGCCCACAGAGGCCAGGGAAGAACTGACCAGAACTCAACCCAAATGGAGAGAAAGATGTTTGATACCATGAGCTGGTGTAGATTGCTGCACTTTGATGGTTTCCTTTGGACTGGACTTTATTTTGGATGCAGTTGCTCAAAATTCCAACTGGAATACAAGAGTTTTCAGATCAAGGCACATGTTTGTCTCCTAGAGTACTAGTTTGTTAGGGACAGGCACTTTAAACACTGTCTATCTAAAACAGGGGGAGAGAAAGACATGAAATGGCTGACTTACAGGATTTCAGGAGTGTGCTTAGTTTCAAAATGAGAGGGACAAAGGAGGTTTCACACTGAACTTGTTGTTGTTGTTATGTGCCATCGAGTCGGATCTGACTCATAGAGACCCCTCCTTGGGTTTCCGAGGCAGTATCACTACAGAAGTAGATTGCCCAATTTTCTTTCCGAGGAGTGGCTGGTGGGTTTGAACTGCCAGCCTCCTGGTTAGCAGTCAAGTGCCTTAGGCACTATGCTACCAGAGCTCCCTGAACAGTTTCCTCTTTTCCTGATGGGCCTGGGGAAGAGAGGGTGGGGGAAGATGTTGATAGGATTATATGATTCAAGTGTGAGTAATGGTTGTTAATAAGGTTAATTGTGATTATAAAAACTGTAACTGTAGAAGCAATAACTGTGAAAGAGTGTGCTGAGTGGGAGACAGTGCTGGAAAGTGGCCTAAACTAAAGTTCCTTAAAGGTTTTGCTATGCTGATACCTTGTGAGGCTGAGGACAAGGGAATAATGTCTCAGTTAAATTTTTTAAGAGGCTACAAAGGGTGAAAATGAGACCAAGTTTTGGAGAACAGAACTAATCAGAAGGCCAGCTGCAGCAGACCTGAATGGATGGTATCTTAGTGGCCTCATCCTGAAGACTGCCTTACAGATAGGCTAATTGTTAATGGCTGTTTTAGACTGGTAAAATGATTGGGAGAGGGAAGTTATCCTTTAAGTTTGAAAAAGCTAGTGGCTAGAAGGACCAGGGGTGGCCAGCTATGCAGTGAATTATTTAATATGACCCTTCTAGCCATTGCCCTTGTAATTCTTACCAAATGATTGAATGGAAATATGCAAATCAGATGCTTATGGCCCACAAAAGGCATTGGACAGCTTGTTAATAATGTAAATAAGATGCATGGTACCCTTGTGGGGGTGGGATCAAGCAAATAAATCTTCCTTCTGAGGAGTGGCTGGTTCATTTGAACCACCAGCCTTCTGGTTAGCTGTCAAAGACCTTAGGCACTATGCCACCAGAGCTTCTCCTAGGAGTCTACCCAAACTAAATAGAAATATGTGTTTTCTGAAAGATTCATACAAGAATTTTAAAATTGCTTTATTAAAAATAGCCCCAAACTGAAATAACCCAAATACCCAACACCTATTGAATAAACAAACATTTTGGCACGTTCATGCAAAATATTGTTCAACAATAAAAAAGAATGAACTACTTAAATGCAACGGCATTAATGCCTCTCAAAGCATTATGGTGATTGGAACAAAACCAAGTATGGAAGTGTCCATATTGTATGATTATTATATTTTTTTTTAATGAAGTTCAAAAACAAAATTCATCTATAGCGACAGGTGCCATCAAAACAGTTAACCACGATTAGATGAAATTTTCACTAAGTGACTATACAGAGAATTTCTGAATTGATGAAAACGTTCTTTATCTTGATTGGGATGTGGTTTACATAAGCTTACACATTTGTAAACACTCATCAAATTGTGCATTTAACATCTGCTTATTCTACTCTATATGACTCTTAAAAAAATACCACTGTTCTAGATTCAGTCAGTAACTTTGCCTTAATTGCCTCAACTGTCAAATTGAGCTACGTAACAATTGCCTGATTCATTTGCAGAGAGGTGAAGATTAAATAATGATTAAATGCTAGGCAAAGAGAAAGAACTTTTTTTTTTTTTTTTTTTTTATTTCCTGCTTCCCTTCTGAGAGAGTTTGAAATTTTACCTGCTGTGCTTAGAAAGCTTTCTTTTGGTAGGAAACTCTCATGCAAGCCATTTTAAAACTCTAGTTGAATGCTTTCTATATTTCCTCTCCTTACAGATATTTTAGTATTCTGTCATGATTATTTTCTGCAAATTTTTATTTCTATTTGCTCCCAAAAGCCAATACACTTTTAAAATTAAGAATAAATGAAACCAGTAAATATTGCCTTTGTGCCCATCTCTGTGTACATGAGAGATGAAGTGAATAGGCAAACACTCCCTTTAGGCAGATGAAGAGACCTCAGCAGGTTCTATTTCTAAATCAGTCCCATGTGGAGACAATGCTATGGAGCTGCTCTTGAGATGTCTTGCAATACCAAATACTGAAATACTCCTCAAATGCAAGTAATAGAACCATGAAGATAAAGCTGATATGGAAAGCAGGAAGAATAGAGAACCACTTGGTTACCATAAAACACACACTTCTTCCCATGATTCCAAGCAGGAAGATCTAATTCTCTCACCTCACAAAGGAACAAGACTTTTCTTCTATGTAAAATCCTTTGTAGCTGGGGGAGAAAGATTTCCCTAACGGCTTTGTAAAGAGTCATTGTTCCATAGAGTCAAAAGAGATATAGATATGGTAGACTTTAGAAGACAAGCATTTGAATGGGCATTATGCTGAAGAGATTAGATTATTATTCAGGAAATATTCACTAATTTCCTCCCTTTTGCATGCCAAGCCTAGACTTTGTTTATTTATTTCTGTTTTTAGTTTTAGATTACATTTTTTTTTAAATTGTATTGCGATTTGGGTGAAAGTTTATAGAGCAAATCAATTTTTCATACAGCAGTTCATACACATTTTGTTTCATGACAGTGATTGCAATTTCCTACAGTGTAACAGCTCTCTTTCCATTTCTTCCCTGTAGTTACCTCTTCCCTGTGTGTATACAATATTGTGTTATCAGTGATAATAAACATTAATCTATGGGTAAATAGATGGGTAAACAGGCTGAATGATCAAGTATGTCTAGGCAAAAGGGAATATACCTATGACCATATATAAGGTTGATAGATGTACATTATTTGCACATGTGGCAACAATGTCCAGTATGTAATAGAGCTAATGGCACAAAGTTATGATAACTTCTCAGCCAAAGTCAACCACCCTGAAGGAGCGAGTAGCTGGACCTGTGGGCTTGGGATCATCATTGCAGGGGTCATCAAGCTCAGTTGGCATAACATTCTACACAAAAACATTTTTCTACATCCTACTTTGGTGAGTGGTGACCAGGGTCTTGCAAGCAGCCATCTGCATTAGTCTAAAGGACTAGTGGACCATGTGAACCTCAGCTTATATGACCATGAGACCAGAAGAACTATATGGTCCTTGGCTACTACTGTCAACCAATTGGAAAGGAATCAGTGCAGGAGATTCTGGACAGAGTGAGAAAACAATGTGTCACTAAATTCAAAATCATAAAAAAAAGACCAGGCTTACTGGTCTGATAGAGCCTGGTGAGATCCTGGAGACTGTGGCCCCTGGTTACCCTTCAGGTCTGGAATTGAACTCACTCCCATGGCTCCAGCCAAACAATAGACAGGCATATAGGGTGAACAGTTACATCAGGTAGATACACTCATTAGAATGATCAATCATAGGAGAACAGAGGGTAATATTTGCACAGGGAGATAGCTCAATGGGCAGGAAGGCATAGGTAACAAGCTTAGGCTTTAATTACATGTTTCCGTCCTCCCTTCTGGGAGTTTCTGACATTTTCCCTGAGACATTTAGGTACCAGGTAACCACTGTTTCTTCTACTTTGGCCCCATAATGGCACACACTAGGCAAACCAACAGGCATGGAGACAACCTACTTGACATGCAGCTTAGGGGTAAAGCTCAGCCAGAAGCAAAGTTGTTGCTGACATAAAATTGAGAAATAAATTATTTTTATCATATGCCTTTGAGATTTGTTGTTGATATTTTACACGGAAGTATCCAAGTTACATGTCACCTAGTCTAACCTCTTTGACTCTGGTTTGATAGCTCTATACACAATTTAGTCATCTAGGAAATGAGTACACCCTTTCAATTATGGGTCAATCTCTATTTCCATCATTTGTTATATCTAACCATAATTCATTTATGCTTCTATTTATCAAACATTATCAAATGACTTCTATTTGCAAGTATTTTGCTAGCCATTGGAGATTCAATAATGAAGAAGAGACATATGGCCTCTAAATCAGGGAGGTTTAACTCTAGCAAGTGATAAAAGTAACCCAACAACAACAACAAAAAAATGTAGTATTCATCCTTGTTTTTATACCTTTTGCTTGTAATTCCAAATCACTGACCCTAGTTTAATGCTCTAGCTGCACAAACATTAAGTTTAATTAGTATAACATACAACATACCTTTCAGACATTTGAAGTTAGATTATACCCCCGAAGCTTCTCTTCTGCAGGAAACCTCAAATAAATTCATTCATTCATCCAAGAAGTAGTTGTTGAGCATCTACATCATGCCTCATCCTGAGGTAATGATTCAACATGCTCCCTGCCCTTATGAAGCCTACAGTCTTTCATTCTTGAATCAATCAGTAGTCATTGTCAAAAGACTTCCCAATAAAATATCTCCTATTACTATTTGAGACATCAACAGCCCACACAGCTATAGATACTTATTTATATAAAGTAGTATGTGACATAGTCACTGTCCACAAGGATATTATTTTGTCCCTGTAAAGATGAGGATAGCTTCTTCATCTATTCATTTCATCATGAATTCCCCAAGGAAAATAGTTAGGTGGAAACATCTAGCTGGTATGTTCCCCTTTTCCAGAACTATGGAATGTATCTGAAATATATACTAAACCTTTGAAAATGACTTTTAATTCTACAACATAGAGTACACCATTTGTCAAACATTTAATATTTAATGTATAGCCTGGATACAGACACTGGAAATTCTTATTAGATATGCAAAGTTCATTTGTCTAACTTAATTGTTTCCTTATTCTGTTTCCTGGGCTGGTATCTAAGACCTTACGTTGCCCTTATTTCTGTCTGGGTTGCCCCAATTTTCTTTAGATGCCAATGAAGGCAGCAAACTTGGAGGAAGCCAAGAAAACACTCTCAGCAGTGTCCCTTTTCTTTTTGAGTGTTGGTGACAACTCAGGGTACTACAACTTACTCCTGTGAGATGCCAGTAGACACCAGAAAGTAGAAACCTGCACCCTGTGCAACAAAGGTCACACATATATAGGCAGACAGACCTTCCCTGATTTCTCCATAGGGGAAGAGAGATTTTGTTTTTGGTTGCTATTCTTCTTCTTTCCATTTTTTTTTTCTTTCCTTTCTCAAACTGAGTCTATTCCTCCCCCTATCTGAACCTTTCTCCCACTGAGTATGTTTGTTGTTGTTATGTGCCGTCGAGTCGGCCCCGACTCATAGCGACCCCTCCTTGGGTTGCCGAGGCAGTATCACTATGGAAGTAGGATTGCCCAACCTTCCTTCCGAGGAGTGGCTGGTGGGTTTGAACCGCCAATCCATTCAGTCCTCCAAGCTTTTAGTCTCCATAGAGTAGTATGTTACTTGAAATTTTTGTTGTAACTATTTTCTCTTCAGTCTCTCCTCATGGTAAACTCTAGGCTCCGGGAAGGTTGTGGAGAAGCTGGCAGTGACAATGATATCATGCAATAATTGGCCAACAAAGCATATATATTCTATCAGTTTTTCAGAAAGGCCTTCCTTGATCACCCAGACTAAAGTAGTGCTCTGGTTACTCTTTCACGTGACCTCTTACGTGAACTTCATTGCTCATTTCACTGTTGGAAGTCACCCTATCCATCTGTTTCTTTACTTATTTGCTGTCTTTATTTCCTTGACCGTCCCCAACCCTTGAGTAAAGTGTGAGCTCAAGGCAAACAGAAACCTCGCCTGTTGGTCTCCTTTTCCAAACACCACACCTGGGCCACCATTGGTAGACTGTCACTGTTTTTTGAATGAACATTTTTAAATTTAAACTAGGAAATTCCTTTCTTAAAAATAATGGCTTATAAACTGTCAATCATTCTAGACAAAGTCCTCGTGCTCAAAGTGTGCTTGTATTTTAAACTTATTTCCTTTGATAGCTTTAAAAATAATTGAGGAAAATCATATATTTTAAATTACTTATTAAATTTAGCTGCTAGCTCTTTAAACTTATGCTATTTTCTTTTTAAAAATACCAAGTATGGAAACCTGTGTTTCTCTACCCACTGTCATTAAGTCAATTCCATTTCAGAGTAACCCTATAAACCAAAACCAAACTCATTGCCGTGAGTCAGATCCTTCTCATAGCAACCCCTCCTTGGGTTTCCAAGGCAGTATCACTACGGAAATAGATTGCCCAACCTTCCTTCCAAGGAGAGGCTGGTCCCACCAGCCTTTTGGTTAGCAGTCAAGTGCCTTAGGCACAACACCACCAGAGCAATGCTATAGGACAGAGTAAAACTGCCCCATAGGGTTTCCAAGGCTGTAAATCTTTAGGGAAGTCCATGCCTCATCTGTCTCTCATGGAAGAGGTGGTGGGTTCAGATCTCTGTCATTTTGGTTAGCAGCCAAGCACTTTAACCACTGTCCCACCAGGGCTCTGGAATGTGTTTCTGTACTGCTCCTAATTTTTGTTTATGTATTAGGAGGAGGAGGGGACTGAGGACAAGGAGACCAGGCAGATGATATTTGACTTAAATGTCACCCTTGAAGTTCAGACTTCAGAGGGAATCCTCGATTTAATGTCTAATCATTTTTTTCTTAGTACTTTACTTTTAAAAAAATTCATATCCCATACTTAAATATAGTAAATCTCCCTTATAATGAAGAGTCTAGGGACCAAGACTGATACTGAAGCGACCTTAATTCTAAGAATTTTAAAAGCTGTATTTTTTCGGTTATATAAAATCATTTCATCAAGACTGTATAAATTCTATAATTGAGAGAGATTGGGAATGAAGTGAGTCATAGATTTGGCTATGAGCATTATTTGGTGATTTTTTTTTTTTCTTACATTACTTGCAATGATTTTACATTTTTCAGGGCTATTTTTGACATGATTATGTTAAAATGTGCTGCTTCCTTGTATCATGGCACTCTAGTTACAATCTCATTATACACAAAAAAGTTAATATCACAAAATAACTCTAAAGGATTTTCCTTTTTAAAAGAAAATACACAACTGATCCTTCATGAAAGGCATCTCATCCCCCAAGTGGAGTAATCCAATGCTCAGCTTAGTTTACAGGCTAACCAGTAATTCTCACTTGACCTAACAAGGTTGTGAGAGAATGTTCCTGTTTGTTGATAATGATAGCAATAAAGATAATAAGAACCAGCATATTTTGAAAGGTATCTAAGCACCCGATTCTATGCTAAGCACTAGGCATGCATACATTTAATTGAATTCTCAGACATCTGAGGGTAGGACTTTCTAAGCCATCTTATGTCAATTGGACAGGTTAGGTACTTCTCCTGATCCAGTAAGTGGGAAGCAGAGACAGAAAAGGGACCCAGATGGGAGAAAAGAGATGGTGGCTGGAAAAGTGCCAGCGCAGAGGCTTGTGAGAGCTGCATGGAGGCAGCAAGAGAAGTCACGAATGTTTCCAAAACAGTATTAGCAGAGATTTCACCTAATTTCATAGCCAGGCAATTGACATTAACATTCGCATTTCAAGCTGTTTCAGTCATTGATCAGTGCAAACCTATATTAAAATCTTAAAGTTTGCATATAAACAAGCCATAGATTCCTATCCATGAGGCCAGTCACCTTGACCTTAAATCTGATTCAGTCTGGGTAAATGGCATCACAAATTGGCAAATTAACACCTTCTACAAAACCCCAATTCCATTTTTGTTGATAATTTTTCCATCAGGTGTTAGCTCTTGAAAAACTCAGTTTTCTTGCTCATCCTATCACAACCAACTGAATCCTTTTCCCAAAGGAACTCATTCTATCTTATTAAGTAGAAGTAATGTTTTAAGTATCAATCATATATTCTCAAAGATCTTCCTTAGAAAGACTTTGGAATGAATTGGAAGATGAAAGTCAAAGGAAGACCTTACTTCTCATGTCAATTAGCCAATCATCAAAAGGCACATTCCATTTGTCTAGTGACTGATATAAACTAGACATAAATATATGTACCTTAATCTTTTATTTATACTTTAAGAGTTTTAGAAACATCCTTAATTTCATTATTTCAGGCTAACTGAAGTTCTGTTAATGATGTATTGCTTCAACTATGATCCCTGACTTATGGAGTTCATTTCATGTTAAACTTACATCCTTACCTCTTTTTATAGCAGATGGATTTAACAGTGCACAAATAAACTACTATATCTATATCCATGGAATTTTTCTTAAGAAAAGCTGAAAAATGTGACAACGAGGACAAGCTCACCAGATACAGAAAGAAACAGGGCCTAAACCATTAAATGTATGCACAGCCAGGAGACCATAGCTTATATAAAGACAAGTTGGCAGATACTTTTATTTCCTTTTTGTTTCCCAAAAGTGAAACAAAACAGCATTCATCAAGCAAAGATGGAGATGTCATTACTTGCATTAAACATTTCTGTCTTTCAGAGGCTTATTGGAAAAGTTAGCCTGCCCACCATCATTTAGACATTCATTTTACTTTTCTTCACTTTGGACTTATCCCATTAAAGTCATAAAATCTAGCAAACTAACCTAAACGAATGTGCTGCAAACAAGTCTTCAACATGCAAAATGGACCTTGTTTTGCCCTACCTAGGACTTATGTTTCATTAGTATTAAAAATGTCAGTAATATTTTGCCTGCTGGGAACACAGATTTTCCTTCAATTTTTCAATCTTATTCAAAGGCCCCTTATTGAACATTTTACAAGTTGCAGCAGATCTTTGTGATTGCTTTTTAAAATTATAAACTCTGAAACCTATGCTGGCATTTTACTAAATGCTTTTTGCACTTGTAGAATTGTGAAGCATTTACAGAGAAGAAAAAATAAATAAATAAAACCAGAAAACAACGAGGACCCATTCTTGAATGATTATAATCTTGCACATGACCTTCAGAATCAGAAATAATAGGGATTCATAAGGGGAAATCTGTGTTCCTCCATCGTGCACACACACGCTCAGCTCATAAGCATTCCATTAATGGTTTGTTCCATAGTCCACTAGGTACTTCATGATCATCTCTTTCTCTCTGCTCCTGTTCTTCCTGCCCCATGGTACTTTGAGAAACATATTGATTGGGATCATTTGGAGACAATTTATGAGCTGAATGTCTCCTTTTGTTTCACTTTGCTTTACTTGTTGGTTTATTGTAAGTTTATAAATTTGCACTGCGTGTCTTCAGTATGCTAAACCTCCCGGAAAAATTGTTACCTTTGCACCTGGGAGAATTTAAGGTCTTGAGGGAAAAATACAATAAAGTATTTTGGAGAAATATATGAATGGAAGAACACAAAGATATAATAAATTTTATTTTAAATGCCTGAATTTTGTGCAATAATATTTTAGCTAGATTGAAATTAATTGAGGGAGAGAAGAATTGATGCTTTGGAACTGTGCTGTTGGCGAAGAATATTGACGGTACCATGGACTGGTAGAAGAATGAACAAATCTGTCTTGGAAGAAGCACAGCTAGACTGTTCTTTAGAAGCGAGAATGGCCAGACTTTGTCTCTCAAACTTTGGTCATGTTATTAGAAGGGACTAGTCCCTGGAGAAGGATAGCATGCTGGGTAAAGTAGAGAGTGGCAGTGAAAAGGGGGAAGACCCTCAATGAGATGGATTGACTCAGTGGCTGGGATGATGGGCTCAAGAACAGCAACTATTGTGAGGCTGGTGCAGGACCAAGTAGTGTCTCGTTCTGTTGTACACAGGGTCACTATGAGTTGGGACTGACTCAAAAGCACCTAACAACAACAACAGCAATATATATATATATATATATATATATATATATATATATATATGAGTGTGTTTGTGTATATACAGCTATATATATATATATATACACACACACACACACACACATATATATATATATACACACAGCTATATATATAGATAGATACAGCTGTATATATATATAGATAGATACATCTCTATATATATATATATATATATATATATATATATATATATATACACACATGCATTTATGTCACCCGAAGAGATATGTTGAGGTTCTAACCCCTGTACTTGTGAATGTGACCTTGTTTAGGGAAATAGTGTTTTTCTAAAGGGTAGAGTGTTATGGATTTAATTATGTGCCACCTACTTTGTATATAAAAATATATGTCTACTTATTCATGAATTTAAATCTGAATCCTTATTTATATACATATCTAGCTATATATTAAAAACCACGTGTTCCAATAATACTTGCAATTTTAATACAACCCCATGCATTTTATCTTAGCCTTCTCCATTTTCACATTTTTAACTCCCTTCTCTGACAGGGAAAAACCTAACTTTGATTATACACAATATATTTGCTATTGGTTCAGTTGTAAAACATACATCATATTGCTACAGAATGAATAACTCAGTATTCTGGGAAACAAACCTACTAACTAGAGCCATTTTCTAACATTCTTTTTATCTTCCACCTAAGAAAACATAGTCACAATACTGTGTTCAAAAATGACTCCCCTCATCCTCAGTGCGTGTATATTTCTCATTTGAAATATAGCTAGGCACATGTGTTTCCCTTCATAGCCCATGTTCCTCAAATCTTTACTGACTTTCTTTTTTTCAATGCTATGAAATAGAACATAATTCAAAAAT
>NW_006921669.1:2096936-2108764 GCF_000298275.1 Orycteropus afer afer
TTGCTTTCTGCAATCTGAAATACATTGAGGAATCATTGTTCATCAGTTCAGAAATCTTCTTCATTTTTCATGAAGCTACACACCACTCCTTTGACTGTATGTAGTATGGTTATTGAACTACTCTCTTTGAGCATTTAGCTTGTTTTCACTATTTACAAGAAATTTTACAATGAATATTTGCATTTATGTGTGTGCAGTATTATTGGAAGTATGCATTTTCAGTAAATTCCTAGAAGTGGAATTATTGGAACAAAAGATAAATGCATATAGAGTTTTACATAATATTACCAAATTCCCTTCTCATAGGGCGGTACAGATTTGCCTGGAATTTGGGAGGGCCCCTGACATTCAGACATCTATTCAAATCAGTGGCATATGGAATTTCTCTTTGCTGGAGATGTCAAATACAAATCTCACTGTGTGAAATAAAATTATCAGAGGGGCTTGATCTTAATCAAGGGTAGGGAAAATTTCAATCTCTCTTTCTCTCTTATAATTTATATGAGTTGATAATAAGGTTCATTTTTTTTTTGTTAATGTTAATTGAGATATCAGGGGTGAGAATTAATAATTTTAGGGAGAATAAGCAATTTTATGACCTCTTATACCCTGTTAAGTGATAGAGTAACTGAGTCTAGCCAAAAAAATGAAATTGAATAATATGGAGCCATTAGTAATTTGACCAAGGCCATGCAGCATGAAAGAGCTAATCTAGGATTTGCAGCCAACATAAAGTCTTTCCAATAAACAGTAATACCACTTCTATATATATAAGTTTATTACACATTGACTTATGTCACCCAAAGAGATATGCTGAAGTTTAACCCCTGTACTTGTGAATAGGCTTTATGCTACTCTACCAATAATAATAGCAATTATAATAAAATTTAAGTTTTATAATGCTCCCTATGATCTATGCACAATTCTAAGCATTTTTCTTATAATAGCACATTTCATACTCACTACAACATTTAAGGTAGATGTATTTATTATGTGTGTGTGTGTGTGTGTGTGTATATTACATGAACTAGACCTTAAATTAATCCTACATAGTAAGAGCCATATTTTTTATCCTTTCTGTAAGAGAGAAAGCATGAGAATGAATAGATGGCCAAGTCAAAGTCACAAAAATGAGTAGCAATGGTTGGATTACAGCTTTGACAATTTAAAAGTTTAAAAGACAATTCTAAACGCCTTCTCTGAGAAACTGTTGTTACTGGGTGCTGTAGAATCGATTCTGACTCATGCAATGCCATGTGTTAGAGCAGAACCGCTCCCTGGGGCATTTCTGCCTGTAATCTTTATGGAAGCAGATCACCAAGTCTTTCTCTCTGAGGCATATCAATGGAGTATCCCCACTCCAGATCGTCAAGACAAGGTTCAGGAGAGATGGTACACTTGTTGTTGTTATGTGCCATCTGGTCGGACCCGACTCATAGCGACCCCTCCTTGGGTTTCCGAGGCAGTAACACTACGGAAGTAGATTGCCCAACCTTCCTTCCGTGGAGTGGCTTATGGGTTTGAACCACCACCCTTCTGGTTAGCAGTCAAGTGCCTTAGGCACTATGCTACCAGAGCTCCTGATGGTACCTTAGCCCAGGAAAATATCTTGGGGAAAACTAAACCAAACTTATTGCCATTGAATACCTTCTGACTCATACTGACCCCCACTGGGTTTCCAAGGCTGTGAATCTTTATGGAAGTAGACTTCCTCATCTTTCTTCCATGGAGCAGTTGGTGGGTTCAAACCACCAACCTTTTGATTAACAGCCAAATTCCTTAACCATTACACCACCGGGCTCCTAGCTTGGGGAAAGGGAGGGTAAAATCTTCCAGAAAAAGAGGGCAAAGTTCTTTTGTGCCACAGCCACACAAATGGCTGATACCTGGGGAGGTTTCCTGAGGGCATCACTAGCCAGAACCTTTTGACTCCTCTCTAAGGTTCTTAGGCTTAGAGAAAATGAAAGCAGACTGCCTTGGAGGCATGTATTGAAGAAAAAACAATTTTGAGGCAAGATGGCTTGTAAAGCAGTAGTGTACACAGTGGGTCAGAGTAATTGATCTCTTAGGGAAAGATCTGGAACATCATTTGCTGAGTGACTAACATTTCATGGCCATGTGTTTGGCCCAACTGCCCCACCTCAAGGTGTTGGGGAAAATCAAGTCCATCATCTTATATTCAGAAAAAAATAACTCCAAGATCTTGCCAATAGAGGAAGATGAATTTCAGAGGTACTTGGTTCCTGCCTGGCTGCAAGTCCTAATTAAGCCTGGTTTTTGCTGATGGGTAAATGACAGAGGTGCGAGTCAAAACCAAAACAAGCACCTTGAAGGAGAAAGGCACTAGGCCTTGGGGTTTGGGATCGTGTGTCTTGGGGGACATCAAGCTCAATTGGCACAAAATAGTGCAAGAAAATATTGTTCTACATCCTCCATTGGTGAGTAGTGACTGAGGTCTTAAAAGGTTTTGAGTGACCATCTAAGACACAACGATTGGTCTCCCGTCATCTGGAGCAAAGAAAAATGATGAAAATCAAAGTGATATGGAAACAATTAGTCCAAGGGTGTGATGGACCACAGGAACCTCAACCCTCTTGACCCTGAGACCAGATGAAACTCGATGGTGCTTGGCTACCAATGCCAACCACTTGGAAAGGGATCAAAATTGGAGATCCTGGATAGAGTGGGAGGAAAAATGTGGACTAAAATTCAAAAACACAAAAATGACCAGAATTATTGGTCAGAGAGAGATTGGTGGCCGCAGGTTATACTTCAGGCTTGGAACTGGAATTACTTCCGTGGATTAGCTCTCAGCCAAACCGTAAAAAAACCTGCAAGCAAAACACCGACCCCAAGGAGACGTAGCCACCCCTTAGACCAATCAACCATGAAACATCAGAAAGGCAGCATTTGCACAGAGGGAAAGCTGGACAGACAAGAATGAATAGATAAGGACAAAGGGAAGGGGTGGGAGCAGGGAGGAGATAGAAGGAGAACTTTACATTGTTGGGATTGCAATTGGGGCTGTGAAACCAAACATGAATGAACTGTTGAGAGCAAAACAAACCTATTTGGTAAATTTGCACCCAAATCACAATAGAAAATTTAAAAACAAACAAACTAAAACAACAACAAAGAAACACTACCACAAATTCCAGAACTAGAGTTAGACCCCTTTGATTCTATTACTTTTGTTCCAAGAGAATCCTTCGTTCAATTAAAATTTGATATGATTTAGAAAAGGAAAAAAAAAAAAATCTTGTTTCCTCTGAAAAGTTACATGGTAAACCTCAGAAAGTCAGAAAGTGGCTCCATACCCAGTTAGATACAGGAAATAAATAAATCATACTGTCAATACAGTAATGCACATTCAATTACCGCTTTCCTTTATTTTTGTATTTATCTAAACATTCACTGAACAAAAATGTGTTTAGCAATTACTAGGTAACAATCGAGGTGCCCTGGGAGCACAACAGTTAAGGTTTGACTGCTAACCGAAAGGGCAGTGCTTGGAACCCACCCAGCAGCTCTGTGGGAGAAAGACTTTGTGATCTGCTTCCCTGAAGATTGCAACCGAGGCAATCCTGTCGGGCAGTTCTACTGTGTTGCATTGGGTTGTATGAGTCAGAATAGACCCAATGGCACAACACCACAATAGGTAACAAGCACTAAGACAGTGCTGAAGATCAGAGAGAAATTAAGCATAGTGTCCACCATCAGTAAGTTCATAGTTCTTTGAAAACATCAGGCAAATATATGATAATAAAATAGAGTGATACAGAGTATCATGTGAAAACATAAATGTATAACAGTTAACCTATCAGGGAGTGGGGAGGGGTAGGTAAAGAAGGGAGGAGGTAACAGTTTAAAGAGTGGACGTTGTTTGAAGTTAGTTTTGAGGATGTACAAAATGTTTCTGAGGTAAAAAGTTGGACCAGAAGCTTCATGCATAAAAGGCAACAAGTTGTAGGAAGGGGTGCTGCTTTAGGGGACGGGTAAATGACTCAGTGGAACTAAAGCTAAGGATGTATGTAGAAGTGGTAGCACATGAGGACAGAAAAGTAGACAAGGGCCAGATGGCAAGAGTCTTATATCCCATGTTAAGGAGTTTTGGCTTTATCCCCCGAGAGTCAAGAAGACAGGAGATGGGGGGTGGGGGTGGGGCGAGGCAGTGCCATGGGAATGATTTGAGTCAGAATCACCAGAAGGACCTTCAGCTCAGCTGCAGGCATTAACAACACCAACTGGAGATGTCCTCTTGGATTCAGCCTTTCCCTCCTAAGTAGCAACAGAACAAAGTTAAGTGCTAGAAAAAAGGAAGAAGAGACCATGTCTTGTTAAGGGAGATGAGGATATGTCAGAACAAAGAAAATTAGGGAATGGAGAAGGATGAGTACACTCTGAAGGAGGAGAGGAAGCCATGAGCAACACATGAAGAAATTACACTTTACATGAGTTTCTAACACCAGTGAAATCAGGAGGGCCGCTCCCGCAGTTCCTGGTAAGTGCTCTGTTACCCTATGGCAGAATGAGTTATTGATCTCTTCTAATTGGACTCTGTTTTTCTCAAGGTCCCTGAATTTCAGATCATCACAGTTTCGCTGAGACATAAAAATGAGTTTGCAATGGTTCTCTAATGACATGTGGATCAGGTTTTACAGCCCCCAGTCCCACCCAAGGCCATCCTCCACACTGCCCCAGGAAAGAACTGTCACACAGAAGCTCGTGAGCTGTGCAGTTGCTTGTAGAGGCACCCATGGTAATCAGTGGGCACCACCAGGTCTGGACGGGATTTGTGCCCCAATCTGATGGATTCCCATGGTCAGTATTGGAGCCCAATGTGGAAATCTAGCTGCCTTCACAGATAGCACAATTTAAGCTCCTTACAAACTTGATTCGTTTATGGTCTGGGTTATTTGAAGAGAAGCCAGCAAAAAAAATGTCAGAACACAAAACCCCTGCAGAGAAACAAATACATTCTTCATAGGAGGCCAGCTGTTCCTACAGTTAAAGGGAATGTTGGAAGCAGGTCACAATCATTTAAAATGTTGGGGAAGAAAGCCAATGGTAGTCAGAATCCTTGGTTTTTAGTCACAGTTTTGAGCCTTCAGTCATCTTGTGGCTTTTTCAGACAGCTTGAGAAAATTGTAGAGGTGCCTAGGAAAATTCACACAACAACTAGACACACCTCAGAGCAGCTAGATCCTTGCTTTATTAATTGGTTTGTAAGCTGAGTGTGAGGTGGGGACAAAGAGTGCTGCTAAGGAATGATGTAATGGCCAAAGCTATATACATAATAAGCATACAGGATGCAAAATTTTGCAAAAAGGATACAGAAACAAAGCTCATGACACCATGGAACCACTTACTTCTTTAATACCCCACTTTAGTCAGAAAGGAGAGCCATGGCGTGTGATGCACTTGAGATGTGTGCTTTGCAGTTTCAGTTCTTCGTCCCCTTGTGGTCAGTGCAAAAGACAAGCTCAGGTGGCTATGAAATTCACAGTATTATCATGGATGAAGCTTGCACGTTTCATTGCATCCAGGCCCAATAGCTGTGATGCGGGCTACAGGAAAAAATGGTAGTGATACCTTAAAAGTATCCTGATGCTAACATGCCAATGTTGTTGTTGTTGTTATGTGCTGTCAAGTCGGACCTGACTCATAGCGACCCCTCCTTCGGTTTCCGAGGCAGTATCACTACAGAAGTAGATTGCCCCATCTT
Organism: Orycteropus afer afer; assembly: GCF_000298275.1. Classification (NCBI taxonomy): domain Eukaryota; kingdom Metazoa; phylum Chordata; class Mammalia; order Tubulidentata; family Orycteropodidae; genus Orycteropus; species Orycteropus afer. The sequence goes on from NW_006921669.1 coordinate 2,102,662, forward strand.
CCTTCTGAGGGGTGGCTGGTGGATTTGAACCGCCAGCCATCTGGTTAGCAGTCAAGTGCATTAGGCACTATGCTACCAGAGCTCCCCACATGCCAATATGGAGGCATAATTGAGGGCATGTGATGAAGCACAGCAAGAGCCAGGACTGGGTCATGTGAAATTAAGAAGTGTGAGGGGCTGAGTTAGAACAGGTGCTTTGAGCCAAACAGGGATAAAAGTGTTGAAGGTGGTGACAACCAATGTCTCCAAAGCAGTAGTTCTGACCACAGACTGAAGCACAATGAAAATAATATGGAAAGAGCAGGTGAACTCCCATCTTGTACAAACAAGTGTTGACCAACAGCAGCAACCTCAAACACAAAGAGCAGTGACCAGCACTCTCATGATCATCTCAAGTCTAGAGCAAAGAAAAATAACAAGCAAATTCAACTGTCACACTTCCATCAGTCAAGGCCAATCATACATATGTGTGTTGGGAGGAACTCTGTTTAACTTTAGCCATCAGGAAAATGTGTCTGTATGTCCACTCTGATGTTTTAATTCCATCCATTTTGTTGTTTTACATCAATAATCTACTTTGGTTATTTTTTCATATTTAGGCCAGAACACAATTCACATGAATTCACTACAGAAGTGGAAGCAGTACTCTAATTTAATTTGCTAAATATTTTTCTGATCCTTAATTTATCAATTCATTAAATATTCTTTGCTCCCTAGACACTAGCTAGAATATCATCTTAACAAAAAATTTATGACCCTTAGACCTTCTTTCCTTAACTCAAGTTGTTGAAGATACTCCGTGTTGTTCAACCCTAGAATGTAAAAGTGAGGTTCTGATGGAGAGCAGCTTGTACCTCTTCTATACTATTATTAAACACATGCTCAGTTAGCATTTTTAATATTCCAGGAAACTTACACACCCAAGTGCAAACATCTTCATAAGGAAAGCTTCCAACTGCATCCTTGGTTGGTTTAATCAATGAACTCATATTCTCCTACACAATCACTGTCTCCTTAGCTCTCTGTCTCTTTCTTGATACGTAAATGAGAAAAGCAAATGGCTTCGGTTTAACTCTTTCATGACTTGTGGGACACTAGCACATCTACATTTTCCTCCCGAGGAGTTTACTGGGCAGTTGCTTTCCCACTGGCAGTGCAGCATGCAGCTATCAAGAGGGGACCCATGTAACTGTTTGAAATGGAAGAAATGGACATGGGCTGCAAACGAGTATTTTTACAGGGTCTTTTATGAGATGATGCATCCTGGAGGTGTGATTGTGCAAAACTTTTGCCTCTTTTGGCTTTTTTACTGGGAGATAAGCCTTGTATTCCTGAGTTTCTGTATATTTTTTGGAAGTTACTTTTCGTGAGAAGATTCCATGTTTGTGCTAATACTGCATTTTCAGGCGCCCTACATTGTATGCAGCTGTCAAGGCATATAGAAGGCAGCACAGAGTCCAGAGGTGCACGTGTATACCACGAATCCTTCCTCCCAGATTCCAGAGAGACAGATGTGTCCCACATAATTTTACCCCATAGTCCACAGAAACAAGTCCCACATAATCCTATCCAGGAGTTGAGAGGGACATGTATGGCCCATATAAACCTACCCCCAGAGTCCAGAAGGATATATGTGTCCCACATAATATGTATGAAAGTCCATACTTCATAACAAAATTTCAGAAGTGCTCCTTGATTCAGCATGCCTTTCATTAATGAAAATGCATGGTATCAACAACAAAATCAAAAAAGAAAATAGCTGGGTCACAAGAGGGTTAATCCTGGCAGAGGCAAAACACAGAGGCCACAGAAGTCTCCACGAGCAGAGAGGCTCACATCTATGGATTGTGCAGACTGCCCTCAGCAGGCTTTCCCCGCGGCATTGCTGGCACTGCTGTAAGTAAACTGGCTCATCTGCCTGTTCCCATGACAGCAGGATTTCTAAGTATTAGTGCTGATGACCGTCTTGTCTCGGGAGGAAGCACGCAGAACAGTGAGTCACCCGGGTTCTGCTGAAAGTTCACCCCTCAGTCTCGGGGCTGTTCCGCTCCACCACCGAGGCCAGCACACACAGGACTCCCACTGATGTGCAGACAAATACCCTATCACAACCTTCCTGGGAGACGGAATTCACAGATAGATCTAGTCAAACGCAGGGCTTTTCTGAGACGTTTCCTGCTGGACTATACACTCTCTCTCTCACACACACACACACACAAATGTATCTGTATTTCTGATGTTCCTATATATCAAGTGATTTTTTTTTTTTGGTAACTGCAAAACAAAAACAAACACAAACATGGGAAATCACCCTGTGTGTCTTTTTCCTCTTTCCTTAGCCTGTCAGCACAGATGCATCAAAGTAGAGCCCGAGATTATCATTCAGTTTCCCTGCGTTCTTCCCCCTTCATGAATGTTTCAGTATTTACACTTCTACTTTATATACTAAGATGGATAGCACTATCTCTTGATAGATACCAATACGGGCTCCCCAGTCACTGAGACGTTTGCTCTCTCCTCTAATTTTTCTGTGATACTGTAAGTTCATTTTCTCTGCTCGTATCCTTACAGCGTGCTCATTTCTCAAATATCCATCTTCCAATATTGTATTTTCAAGCTAATGGCGTTTGCCCAGAGGGGTGATTTGATTAGCTCACAGAAGGATGTCTCCACTGCTGCAAGGACTCAGGTAGGTTCCTTCAGACTCTACAGCTCTGCTGACCCCACTGCCCACTTACCTGGACCTGAGAAAAGTTGAATAGTCAAGGGCCAGAAATCAGAACTATTAAGGACAAAACAGTTTAATCAGGCAACATGAAAGCCCTCAGGGACGTCATTAAGACCTTTATTTCTCCAAACCACTACTTAAAAAAAAAAAAAATGTTGCAAAAATATAGACACCATAACATTTGGCTGGAGAGAGGAGAAATGGGGGAATTACTGTTTCTCTGGATGCTGCTTTATATTTATTCCAACCAGCCACTGGAAGAGCAAGAAGCCACCTTACACGTAAGCAAAAATCCCAACACAGATCATAAATGATATCTAAAATGTAATTCTGAGAGCAGAGAGAGAGAAAAGGAGAATAGCATCCAAAAGAGAAAGGCACTGCCTCTCACCACTGCTTTCTGGGACTCGGAAAGGAGGCCCAATTTGGCTCTTTTCTCCCTAAGACAGACCTCACAAGTGCTCCTTACACTGTGAGCACATCACAACTATGGGTGCCATCTCAGTGTTTAAAGATTCTGATTACTCATGACCCCTCTGAGCTTTGGTGTGTAGGGGTTACAGCATTTGGCTGCTAACCTAAGGGTTTGTGGTTTGAACTCACCAGCCACTACGTGGGAGAAAGATGAGGCAGTCAGCTTCTGTAAAGAGTTACAGCCTTGGAAACGCTGTGGGGCAGTTCTACTCTGTCCTACAGAGGCACTGTGAGTTGGAATTGACGTGAACGCAGCGGGTTTGGGGTTTTTTATGGCCATTAAGGAGTTCCTCAGTGGCGTAAATGATTGACACACTCAGCTGCTGACTGAACGCTTGGAAGTTCAAGTCTGTCCAGAAGCACCTTAGCCAATGAAAACCCCACGGAGCGCAGTTCTGTTCTAACAGACGTGGGGGTGCCATGAGTTGGAATTGACCCGGTGACAACTTTTTTTTTTTTTTTCTTTATGGCTCTGTAAACACAAGCAAAATAATTCATCAGGTATATAAGCAAAGTCACCTCTATTATCCCCAGTGTCCTAGTGGGACACTTTGCTGTGGTGATCTCCCTGAGAGATGCCATCTTGGAGCGCATTGTGGCACTTTGTGAGTGGTTTTCAGGCCGTTTCAAGTATATCCTCGTGCCTTGCCTTTAGATCTTAACACCTCACTGAGATGCAGCTACTCCCTTCCCAGCGTTTTCCCTTGCCATCTCCACCCCCACTCACAGCTCCGAAGTCAGAGGCTTCTTTCAGGGCTCTTATTTCATAGTTATATTCCATAATAAAACCAAACTCACTGCCATCAAGTCGGCCCTGACTCATAGCAGCCCCTCCTTGGGTTTCCAAGGCGGTATCACTACAGAAGTAAATTGTCCAACCTTCCTTCCGAGGAGAGGCTGGTGGGTTTGAACCGCCAGACTTTTGGTTAGCAGTCAAGTGCCTTAGGCACTATTATTGGAAAAAGAGCCCTAGTCGGGTACTGGTTAAGCACTCAGCTGTTGACTGAAAGGTTGTTGGCTCAAACCCACCAGCAGGTCTGCAGAAGAGAGTTGGCTCTCTGCTCCCGTAAAGATTACAACCCGGGGAACCTTATGGAGCCGTTCTACTTTGTGATGTAGGGTCACTATGAGTTGGGATCGACTAGATGGCATCAAACAATAATGATGTACAGTGTAAGAATTTCAGGCTTTAAGAACAACCTAGGAGCTCTGGTAGCGTAGTGCCTAAGGCACTTGACTGCTAACCAGAAGGCTGGCGGTTCAAACCCACCAGCCACTCCTCAGAAGGAAGATGGGGCAATCTACTTCCATAGTGATACCACCTCGGAAACCCAAGGAGGGGCTGCTATGAGTCGGGTCTGACTCAACGACACGTAACACCAACAAGAACAATCTATCTATTAAACTAAATTAAAGCTAAAGCAATTAAAGTCAATTAAAGGTATTTCTCTTCTTCGGTCTTCCTTATTCATTGTCCAGCTCTCACATGCATACCAGGCGATTGGAAATATCATGGCTTGTGTCAGGCGCACCTTAGTCCTCAAGGAGATATCCTTGCTCCTCAGCACTTGAAACAGTTCCTTCGCAGCTGACTTTCCCAATGCTACACGTTGTCTAATGTCCTGACTGCTGCTTCCGTTGGCATCGATTATAGAACAAAGCAACGTGAATTCTTTGACAACCTCAATCTTCTTTCCATTTATTGTGATGCTGCTCATTGGTCCAGTTGTGAGGATTTTTGTTTTCTTTATGTTGAGATGTAATCCATACTGCAGACTGTATTCTTCAGCCTTCATCAGTATGTGCCTTAAGTCATCCTCACTTTCAGCAAGCAAAGTTGTATCGTCTGCATATCTCAGGTTGTTAATGATTCTTCCTCCAATCCTGATACCACGTTTTTCTTCATATAGTCCAGCTTCTCAGATTATTTGCTCAGCATATAGATTGAATAAGTGTGGAGACAGAATACAACCCTGACACGCTCCCTTCTTGATTTTAAACCATGTAGTGTCCCCTTGTGCTGAAAGTACCATGGACTGCTAAAAGAGCTAATAGATCTGTCCTGGAGGAGGTGCAGCTGGAATGCTCCTTGGAAGCAAGAATGGCCAGACTTCATCTCACCTATTTTGGTCATGTTGTAAGAAGGGACCATTCCCTGGAGAAGGATGTCATGCTTGGTAGGGTGGAGGGTCGACGAAAGAGGGGGAGGCCTTCAAGGAGATGGATTGATACAGTGGCTGCGATGATGGGCTCAAGTATAGCAGGGATTGTGGGGCTGGCGCGGGATGGGCAGTGTTTCGTTCTGCTGTGCGTGGGGTCGCTATGAGTCAGAAACGACTTGACGGCACTAAACAACAACAACAACAAAAGGTATTTCTCAATGATCGAGATTTTATTTTAGATGGTTACAATTGTCCTAAACATTTTAATGATCCAACACTGTTCCCTGTATTTGGCCCAGGAGAACCTGAATATTTGCAGAAATACAAATGAGTGAGAGACTTTCACTGAAGGATGTGAAGTTAAAGATGAAGACAGAGCATGAGAGTGAGAGCCCAGGCCCAGAAAGGAATAAATACGAAAACCAAACAAAAAAACCCACAGCCATCGTGTCAATTCTGACTCATAGTGACCCCCACTGGGTTTCTGAGGTGGTAAATCTTTACAGAAATAGATTGCCCAGTCTTCCTTCCATGGAGTGACTGGTGGGTTTGAACCACCAACCTTCTGGTTACCAGTCAAATGCCTTAGGCACTATGCCACCAGAGCTCCTTAATATGAATACAGACAGGTGAATATCATACCTTTGCTTGGTTTCATTCCCTTCCCTATTCTACTTCCCTAATCTCTACGGTAGGAGCTCTGGTAGCATAGTGCCTAAGGCACTTGACTGCTAACCAG
>NW_006921669.1:2109480-2111102 GCF_000298275.1 Orycteropus afer afer
AACCTTCCTTCCGAGGAGTGGCTGGTGGGTTTGAACTGCCAGCCTTCTGGTTAGCAGTCAAGTGCCTTAGGCACTATGCTACCAGAGCTCCTAATTAATCAGTATTTGTGCTTAAACACTTCTGCACTGCTTTCTTTTAACAAGTTGCAAGGGGACTTCTGATCCACTTGACTCCAAACCCAACAGCACAGTCTATGTTTACTTGGTGGGAACTGGTAAGATCAAGGACACCTTTTCTGTGTGATTTTGGTCTACTTTATTTACAACAGGTTTACACTTCTAATTAGATTTCACTCTAGCTAATGTGAAATCAATTCTTACTCCTGGAATATCCACCTATCACTGATACGGTTGATGTTTGACCAAAAACATGTTGGGTGGCCAGGGAACAACCCTGGTGATTACATTTAGCTATAGGGAAACAAGATTAGATTTCGATAATAGTCAAATTTTGAGAACCTACTATGTACCAAGGACTGAACCTTCCCTGTGGTTGCATTTCAGAGAGGTCAGCTCATACCGGGACTGCGGTCATCATAACAGGCATGCATCTTTCGATGTCTCTGGAGGCAGGAGCAGCTGTCTGTCTTTATCCCTTTGGCAGTGTTCCAGATTCATTTCTAACTGCCTGGTAGTGTTTATTGTTGTTATTATTATTGCTACAATTTTATCAAATTGTCTCAAGCACTTATTTAAAAAGGTAAGTTGTTCTGATTTTATGAACAACAACAAAGCCTTCCATCTCCTCCTCTACCTCTCTCAATGTCACAATCTGATTCTCCAGAGAAAGCCACTTTCAACTCAATGCACTGTTTCTTTACATACCTATTTAAAACACAATTTCTCTTTGATATTATCAGTCACTCCAGTCTTCATGAGATAAACAATACTGTGCTGGGAGGCACCCACCTCTATTTTTTTTTTTTTGAGAAAGGAAACAAGGGACAAGTCAGGGTCTGTTCTGCTGTTCATATTGTCTAAGTCTGTCTCCAGCATTATGCTGGGGAAGGAGACCTTGACAATATGCAGTGCTGCTTGTCCCGGGCACTTCCTGTGCAGCCTTGATATGTACCTTCCTCCCTGTGCATTCAGTGACTTATGGCTGTTGTTATTTGCCATCGAGTCAGACCCAACTCATAGCGACCCCATCTTGGGTTTCCGAGGCAGTATCACTACGGAAGTAGATTGCCCCATCTTCCTTCCAAGGAGTGGCTGGTGGGTTTGAACCACCAGCCTTCTGGTCAGCAGTCAAGTGCCTTAGGCAGACCCTGACTTGTCCCTTGTCCCCTTTCTTCTGTCCCTCTTGCATTCTCCCCCTCTTTAGTCTACCCACAATCTTGGTCTGGCATTTCTAATTTTATTTCCTTATTAGTCTACTTTTTTCCCTCCCTCTCAGCCATATAGAAGAAGCTCTGGTGGTGCTGTGGTTAAACATTGGCCTGCTTCCCAAAAGGTTGGCAGTTCGAACCCATCAGTTGCTCCATGGGAGAAAGATAAGGCAGTCTGCTTTCATAAAGATTCACAAACTTGGCTTCATGGAGCAGTTCTACTCTGTTCTATACTGTTGCTGTGAGTTGGAATTGACTCCATGGTAGTTTTCTTTTTCTTTTTTTTTTTTTTTT
>NW_006921669.1:2111222-2130933 GCF_000298275.1 Orycteropus afer afer
TGGGTTTGAACTTTTGACCTTCTGGTTAGCAGCCAAATACCTTACCCACTACACCACTAGAGCTCTTTCAAAAAGACACAGAGGTTAATTTTTGCCTGTGACAGGTACTGAGATCTTTGTACTGAAGAGCTCCAAGATGATTTCAGATGTAAGTAGACAAAGAAAAGCAGCTAAGGTCTCAGACTCATACCAGAGAGATGGATAGCTTTTGCCTCAAAGTAGGCTTGAAGGAAATTTTCTTCCCTGGGACATGAGAAACAAAATATTTTATTAGGGAGCTATTGATATTGATGTTAAGTGCATGCTAGGACTTCATATTTCCATCAGAGGATAATTACATGTATTAAGTATAATATTAGGGATGGAGATAGTTCCTTGGGGGAGACACTTACCCCATCATTGTGACTTTTCATGTGGAGTCAATAATGACAGGCCTCAGCATAGACTTTCAGTTGCCATTGAGTCGATTCTAACCCACCATACGTGGTGACCCCACGTATGTCAGAGTAGAACTGTGGTTCATGCTGTTTTCAATGGTGGATTTTTTTGAAAGTAGATTGCCAGGTCTTTCTTGCAAGACACCTCTGGTTGGACTTGAATCTTCAAACTTCTTATTAGCAGACTAGTGAGTTAATTGTTTGCATCACCCAAATGGTGCATAAACTTAGTCATTTGGGAATGTAAATGAAAACCCAGGAAAGGACAATAAAGGGAATAAAGAGAGATGGATATTTACAATAGTTCCTTTCAACGGAGTTCATCTAAGCAAAACATTGAAGAGTATTTTCCAAGGCAGACTGGTTATTGAAGTAGATAAATGCCAACTTCAGATGACCCCTGAAGCTCTTTCTCATCTTCAGACTACCACTGTTTATTCTCATAACACTGTACAGCCCACAGATCATTATGCACAGTCACCTGCTCTCAGAGCACCCATCCTCTCTGGATGTTTTGGGTCCACCTGGTGCCCCAGCTCACCGGTAAGTCACAGAGCAGGTAAGATCTTACAGCTGCACCATTTACAGGACACTCAGATAACATCCACACTTGACAAACAGTCATAAACAAAGCCTCCCGGGAGCTCTATTGTTATGTGCCATCAAGTCAGCCCTGACTCATAGAGACCCCTCCTTGGGTTTCCTAAGTATCTGGAAATAGAACCCAGCGTTTCTCAGTGGTAGAGGGAAGCTTGGTCTAACTCTACTTTTTGGTAGAGTGAATACTGTTGTTGTTGTTGTTATGTGCTGTCAAGTTGGATCCGACTCATAGTGACCCCTCCTTGGGTTTCCGAGGCAGTATCACTATGGAAGTATATTGCCCAATCTTCCTTCCGAGGAGTGGCTGGTGGGTTTGTACTACCAGCCTTCTGGTTAGCAGTCAAATGCCGTAGGCACTATGCTACCAGAGCTCCTAAATAAGGTCTAGAACCCTCTATTTCATACATTACAATACAAATACTACCTATATTACTTTCTATGACATATTTTCCTCCATATGCTACTATAATTATCTGCTGATCTGAGACTGTTGCCACATTTAAAAGAATTGTCACCTAATTTATAAGTTGCTTAATTTGCAATTTTTTTAAGTTTTCAAATATGCAACACCTATTATTATGAGTAAATGTTGCATTCTAATCACTATTAACCAGGCCTTGAATAATCACAATTTGACTATCATCTCATTTATTGAGTGTATAGCATGTGCCTGACTGGCACTTTATTTCATATATAATTCTTAAAACAAGCCTCTGAGGGAATGCTGTTACCTATTTAAATGGTGTAGAAATGGACGCAGGAGAAGCAAAGCCACTTGCTCTAGGGATAGCATTCATGTTTTCTTGGCTTTAGAATACATGTTTTTATTGTAAATCATCATTCATTTATTTCACACCTTAGTCAAGAGTATAAAATAAATGCTATATTGTAATTGTGGACCTTTTTGGGCTCCAGACTTTTTGAATGTAGACAAAAAGATGGCTGCTGTTTCAATTAGTCTTCCAGATCTAATATAAAATGCCTACTTGGCCCCATACACAACACCTATGCAGGAAGGCATTCTGGGAAGTGTAGTTCTAGCTTAGCTAAATTAACACACTATAACTCATCATAGTAATTATCTTCAATGTAGAGAATATGTATCTGCTTTCTTTCATTGTGTGTTTATTCTTACATTTAACATTGAACATATATTTTAAGCATATTATTTCTTTAAAAACTGCACTACATAGTATAAAAGCAGGAATTAATATGCATGGTCTCCTACATCAAGCAGCTTCTATTCAATGGAATAAACATACTTATTAGGGGCTCTGGTGGTGTAGTGCCTAAGGCATTTGACTGCTAACCAGAAGGCTAGAGGTTCAAACCCACCAGCCACTCTTCGGAAGGAAGGTTGGGCAATCTATATCCGTAGTGATACCGCCTGGGAAACCCAAGGAGGGGTTGCTTTGAGTCGGATCCGACTCAACAGCAGTGAGTTTGGTTTTGGTTTTAATAATCATATAAGTAGTAACAATGCAATAAATGCTATTTTAGTGAAGTCCCTAGGTAGTATAAACAATTAAGGAGTAGACTACTAATGAAAAGGTTGGTGATTTGATCATGTCCAGAAGTGCCTCCAAAGAAAGGTCAGGTGATCTGCTTCCAGAGATTAGAGCCTTGAAACCCTACAGAGTGCAGTTCTGCTCTGCAACATATGGGGTCACCATAAGTTAGAATTGACTCATCAGCAACTGATTTGGTTTATGGTTTGGTTTGAAGGGCAAACACAACATTTGTGGAAGCTGGAAAAATAGTGACCTGTTCTGTCCTGAGGTACATGAGAAGGCTTCACAGAGAAGATATATGTGAGTTGGGCCATAATAACATTTTAATTTACTTTAGCCATCAATATGTGTCAGTGAGTATAATACTTGCACATATCTTCTTATTTAATCCTATCAGTATTTTGTGAGTATTAACCCCAGTTCACATACAGATGAAAAGCTAAGGCACAAAAAATTAATGTAATTTCCCTAAGATTACAGATGAATGAGTGATGGGGACAAAATTAAAACCTGAATTCTTTTAATACTTAAGCCTCCCATCTCTGAGATCTACAAAGCCTTGTCTTGACTTGGGACAAAGGAAGGAAGGAAGGAAAATATCCTTTTAGGGAGCAGCATATGTGTGACCCAGGAGAGTGAAAGTTCTAGGACACATTTAGAGGAGCGGAGAAGAGCTCCAAGGCCGGAATCAGGATCAGAAGGAACAGGAGGCTGGAATGAAGGCAGGAGCTGAGGGTATGTGGAAGTCTGGAATCAGATACTGAAGTCTTAAATGTAAGTTACCCTAAGGGTTTGGTAAATGATTGGAAAGCATTGGAGTATTAGGCTGGGAGTGACATCAAAGTAATAGCTGCTATGCTTTGAATATTGCCAGAAAACTTTTCAATAATTTAGATAGCTCAGTCACTTAGGCCTTATCAAAATAATGGAAAATAACTACTATGATTAAACCCATTTCATAGATGAGAAAAGCAAATGACACAGTATGACCAAGGCCATACTGCAAGAAATCTACTCAGTCAAGATCTGAACCCAGGTAGTTTGACTCCAGATTCAAGTTGTTACCCTTAATGTTAGAATACGTTTTGTCTTGTCTTCATTTTGAAAGAGACAATGAAAATTGAAACAGAGACTCTGAGGATGAAAAGAGATTACACAACCTGAGGGCAGGCTTATAGTTTTAAGTATATTCTCCACTGTTTGGCTCATAAGCATGCTTTATTGATTGATAGATCAAGAGCATAAGTCACAGACTCCCTTCACAAACAGACTGCTTTCTGTAACATTGAACTTGAGCTGTAGATTAGTAAAAATCTGTAGCCATGGGAACTGTCATATCCAAAGTAAGCTCTCTCTCCCACATTAGCTCTACCTTAGGCTTGCCTACCAGGTATCCCCTCCATTAAGTAGAGGGCCAGTTTCTCCTGGTTTGCCTGAGACTTTCCTAATCAACCACTGAAGTCCTGTGTTCCTAATAGGAAGTCCCTCGTTCCTGGAAAAATCTGAATATTTAAATGATTCATCCCTTTTCTGAGTGAACAACTAAAATTACATTCCTTTTTAAAGGAAACTTTTACAAAGATTGTCACAAATATTTATGCTGATGATCCCTGCTCCATGAAATAAAGATTGGCTTCTTAAGGGTCAGAGGAAATTAGCTTTTTCTTCTGGAGAATTTGTGAAGAGTTGCACTAGCCTTGTCTGAATTTTCCAGAAACCCATTCCTGGCCTAGGGGAGGGCGCCCTCTATTTGTAGAGTCATGCTTGTGCAGGCCATTAAGTAAACCAGACCTGCCCAAGCGTAACCTTCCACACCGTGAACGTTTTCTTTGCATTACAGCTTCATTTGCCTTTGTAATATAATTTATGCATACCAATTTGCGTTTCCCTAGGAACGTTATTTGCTGCCCAAGCCTAGTGCAGGTGTAAAAAATATTAATGATTCATTAATCAACTAATGTTTTTCTACTCAAAAGAATCGAACCACAAGACCAAAAGCAAACAGGCCCTCGTCCTTAGCATACTCGTTTCCACACTCTTCATTGTCTCCTGCCCCAAATTCTCTTAACTGTGGCTTATTATAAAGGCCATATAGACAGATTTTCTTGGTGACCATTCAAGGATGCTTTGTATTGTTATAAAACTACAGTAAAGAATATGCATAATGTTTGGGAAATAGAAGTAAACTCTAAACCACAGTGGTGCTTGCAATCAAAGCTGAGAGTTTGAGACCCTGAGGGTTGTTGTATATGGTTGTATATTTAGCTTTGAGGTTAGTAGGGACTGGACTCTATCCTGTAGTCCACTGACCAGCCCTGCCTTCATGGTGGTTCATCTAGCCAGAGGACGTGCCTTTCTCTAATGTAAACAAAGGTGCTTTATGGCACTATATAGACTAGTGCAGGTCCTGTACCTTTTAGTAAATTTGCTACACTGTTGCTAATTTACTAAGTGCAAATTAGCACATTTGGGGTTGCAAATGGGAATGATAGACAAACTTGAACTTTAATCAGAAAGGGAATTGATTAAAAGAATAACAACCTAAGAGCAGGTTCTTGCTCTTAGAATCAAGAGATGCATCAAGGTGTCTTTTTTGTCTTTCTTGTGTCAACCTCTTTCTTCTCTACTACCTTAGAGCAGCTTTCTCCAGCTGGCTCAAAACATAACTGTCTAGTGTTATATCTTATAGCTTTAGACCATAATATTATTAGTGGTGCCAAGTACAAAATCCTGGGGAAGAGACTCGTTGGCCCAGCTTGAGTCAGATATTCAAACTTGGCCAGCAGTACAGGGGTCCTTTGAAACAAGTTGCATTTTTCGAAACCATACAGATGGAGTAGAGGCTGGAGGGGAAGTCTTTCAGGACAAAGGGAAGTATGTGTCCCAGGAGAAGGTAATGCAAGGGTCATTCTGAACAATGAAGCGCCCTTGCAACTACATAAGCAGGGTAAGACCTGTATTAATCACAGATTTGGTTTAACTCCCTACAAAGCAAAGTAAAAAAAAGCAACAGCAGCAGCAGCAATACATACATAATCAGCCAAAGGCATCGATAGTCCCGTTCCCCATTGCCAAAGTGGACAGTTCTTTTACAATTTTATCCTGTTTAAGTCTTTTGTGGTGGTTGTGAGGTGCCATTGAGTCAGTTCTGACTCACAATGACCCTATGAATGAAACATTTGTGCAGTCTTGCACCATTCTCACAGTTGTTGCTATGCCTGTGTCGTAACCACTGTGTCAATCCATCTTGTTAAGGGTCTTCCTTTTTTTCGCTGACCAACTACCTTACCAAATGTGGTAGTTAAAGTTTGTGCTTCAACTTGGCTGGGCCTGGTTGAGTGGCTGGGCAGCTGGATGGAGTATTCCCCATGATGAGACTGGCAATCAAGTCCATAGTGGAATCTACTGTGAGTAGCTGAGTAGCTGCATTGGGGATGTGGTCTGCTTCCTGTGTGTATAAGGAGAACTCTTGGGGAATGGTCTCTAGCTTATGGCATGCTTGAACCCTGCATGTAGTCACATCATTGTTCAGCAGCCTGCCATGCTCTGCCGATCTTGGGACTTTCAATGGATTTGAATTAATGACCTGCCGTGTGGTTTGGTAACATCGGGACTGCGTCTTTTTACTTGTCAACCTTGGGCTTTTTACTTGTCAAACCAGCAGCTGTCTGAGTAAAGAAAAGCTTCTAGCTTCAGTGGAACAGGAGCAGGAGGCAGAGCTGAAGCCCAAGGTTGAGGGGCTTTCACCCAGCCCCTAGAGCCTGGCAATTTGAACTCAGACTTAAAGCCTCCAAACTGTAAGAGAATAAACTCCTGTTTGTTCAAGCCATCCCATCTGTGGTGTATTCTATTAGAGCAGCACAGAGGTAACCAGAACACCAAGGGACTGATCCCTCCTAATAACATGACCAAAGTATGAGACACAAAGTCTCACCATCCTGCCCTCTTAGGATCATTCTAGCTGTACTTCTTCCAAGACAGACTTCAGAAAACTTACAGGGGAAAAAAAAGAAAATTATTTTTTTCTAGAGGGCAGAGGGATTTGTGTTACAAATCTGGAGCTTGTCAAGTCAGGCACTAAAAGTGATTATAATACTAGCTTTCTAATTTGGATTAATTAAAGTGACAATCAACTTGCATTGGTGGAAAGATAGATTTTTGAGGCGTATTTAAAAGGCACAATAACTAGAATATGATTAAAAATTGTTACGGGAAAATGTTCTACCAAGAGTACCTCATTTAGTGAATTCATCATGAACATTTGCCATTAGCATATTTATTGCTAGGGTGTAAACAATGCTCCCAGAGTGAAGGAAAGCAGCTTTTCCTTTGAAGTAAAATAATGTATCCTTTTATGGCTGTCTACATTGTTTTTATTTAATTTAACCTCAAAATTGTTTTCCTTTTTGTGTAGTACTTTGCAGCTGAAAAGCATGTTCTTATTTAATCCTTGCATGATCTAGCAGGTAAATAAAGAGAAATTGTCAGCCTTCCACAAACAAATAACAACAAAAAGAAGTGAGACTGGAAGACATTCTCTGGCTTTCGAAGATCTAAGACCCAGTGAGTCATGGTATGAGAGCAGAAATCAATAGGCTCAAGTTGTTTCTAATGCACTGAGAAACTGCTGATTTGAATTCCCTCAATAGCATCAAGATCTCAATACATCAGACTTGACTTTAGAGACACATGTTTATGTACCCATAGGAAAACTATAGAATTAGAAACAAACAGCAAACAAATCAAGCAAGCATCAAAACTCTCTTTACTCTTATATTAAATCTTTAAATTCTTAGTGACTATGGGCTAGCGGTTCAAACCCACCAGCCACTCCTTGGAAGGAAGACCAGGAGATCTATTTGCATAGTGATACTGCCTCAGAAACCCAAGGAGCGGTCACTATGAGTCGGATCCGACTGACTGCAGTGTGTCAGTTCTTTGGCTTGTTTGTTCATAGGTATGAGGTGTGGTAAGTGTGAGGAAGAGGAAGCCATCCATAGAGATTTCACCCGAACTCAGTTGTGCTATAGGCATTATCATGTCTTTATTGATTGACCTCAAATCTGTCCTGGAGGAAGTACAGCCAGAATGCTCCTTGGAAGAGAAAATGGACAGACTTTGTCTCACCTACTTAGATCATGTTGTCAGAAGGAACCAGTCCCTGGAGAAGGATATCATGCTTGGTAAAGTGGAGAGTCAACGAAGAAGGGGAAGGCCCTCATGAGATGGACAGACACGGTGGCTGCATCGATGGGCTCAGGTATAATGAAGATCGTGAGGCTGGAACAGGACCCGGCAATGTTTCTTCCTGCTGTGCATAGCGCCCCTGTGAGTTGGAGCCTCACCTAACAACAACTAACAACAATTGATTGACCTGTTCTAATTGGAAAGTAATGATACATACAAGTCAAAACTAAAAAAATAACATATATGTGTGTGCATGCTTACATATGTACATATATAAATTGTATATGTAACTATTATATAGAATTATAATACAAGTAATAAGCAAAATATAATATTTGTACTGTATATATACAATCATTGGTATTTATTTAGAGAAATTAATGATATTTTCTTTATTGTCTATCTAATGAGAGTAGATCATTAGAAGTAAATTGATATATTGAAGTTGAGTCCAGTATACCTTATCTTTTCTATCTGTACTCCTCCTACAGAGAGATGTTTGTGGAGGAAATTGGATTCACTGTTTGTATAAACCAATAGAGTTTGCTGGTGTCTGTGCAGGACCAGTTAACTCCTCTCACAATATGAGTTAAATGAGGCTTTTCGATTATTTTGGTAGGCAATTATAGTTGATTTGGTTGAATACTCCGTGGAAACTTATTTAATGTTAAGAAAACATGTCTTAAAAAAGAAAAAAAAGCTTCATGGGATGTGAAGCAGAATCTTTGGAAGAAATCAGATTAATGTAACATATGACTCCTTAATTTATATTAAGAGATAGAGAGTTTTTATGTATTGTTTTTCTTGTTGCTGTTTTGCAAATACTAGGAAAGCATTGGGCATAAAGCACTTTGAAGGCATCTCATTATTATATTTATCATTTTTATTACTACCAAATCATGAGAAGTAACATAAGTAATGGGGCACAATATGGTAACATTGAATTCAAGGTTGAGAATATTAAAGACACATCCTAACGTGAGTTCTTTCTGGTGTTGATAAGTTACAACATCACTAAACTTTCTTTTCCTCATCTGCAAAGTAGAAATAATAAACTTGTAATATGAGGATCAGATGAGTACTATGTGCTTTGAACATTATAAAGTACAAGATATAAATAATAAATAGAGTTTAATTAATAAAGGATTCTTCTCAAATCATTTTAAACTAGATAGAGGAAGCACTTGCTCCACACAATACGATTGTTTTCAGGGATGCGTTTCTAATTAGAATTTTTGTTGCTAAATCTCACTTTAATTGTGCTGAAGATATACAATCAACCCTCTGCCTTTACTGTTAAAAATATTTTGTAAATATAAATGGGTAAAAGCCCATGATTGAAAGGAAAATAGTCACAATGAGCAGGTGGGTCATTAGAAGTAAAGTAGGTCCTTTAAGGAAGCCAGAGGCCCATGCTCTTGGCTTCAAATCATATACTCTGACTAGTTGTAGTCATAATCCAGTCATCATTCAATAATGGAATTAGACAGTCTTTCCAACAACATTTTTAGAATGATATTATAATTTCCAGTTTACAGAGAAGGAAATGGAAGTTCAAGAAGATTAAATATGTCATCAAAGATCCCACACCTAGTATGAAAAAGAGAGAGAATTTGAGCCATATTTATCCTAGGGGATGAACAGCCTATGTTCTTTCCACTCCCTAAGCCTGAACCGAGATATCAGTCATTCCTCCTTATAGGCTGAGAGAGCCTTCATCTTTGTGGCTTGCTTATGTTTAACTGAATATTTACTTTCTCACTTGGCTGTCTACTTTGCATTAGATCATATGTAAATGAGAGAAGGCCAGTCAAATCCTGGACGCCATCTCAAAACAGATGAGAATAGAACAAGTGATGATTGTGCTCTTTCTATTGTCCAGGAGTGGGAGAGGACAGAGCTAGACAAGAGGTTCACTGATTAGTTTGGAGTATCAGCCATCTGAATAGACAGCTGGTTGGTGTGCGGTGCCAAGTTTGGGGGCTAGGTAAGGACAAAGAGTGAGTATGGTCACCACCCCACTAATATTTGTCAATCCACTGACCTGCCCACTAGACCAAAGGGAATTTTGGCTTGTACCTCCCATAGATAAAACTAATTATTCACCATAAAACAGAGGCAGCCCTTTGTCCAAAGAACTTGGAAAATGCCTGTAGCCAGAATCAGCTGTGGAGATAAACAGAGCCAAGTGTGTCTAGTTGATGACACTTTTAAGAAATACTATAACAGAAATAGAGAAGAATTGCCTGAGTTTCTCGTAGAGTGTGACATTTATTAATTCTTGAGTCCCATTAGTTCCTTTGATTGGAGAAATGAAAATGTGGATAAACCAAGGTTATGATTGTGATCCTGCATTGATCACTTAGCTTCGCTCTCATGCTCAGACAGCACCGAATTCTATCCAGGTTCCATACAAAGTCACAGAGAGGACTATGCCAGAAAGTGTGGCCGGATAAAAGCAAACTCGTCCCTATTACTAGAGAAAAAAAAAAAAATCAAGTGCTCATTCTACTGACCATGGGCTAACAGCAGTTAAGACAATTTTATAAAACAAATTTTACATTTTCTCTCTGTTTGAGGCAAGTTTATTTTCAGTCTTTAATTAGAAATGGTAAATACATGATTGTTCTTGGGATTCAATCTACCATACTAGTCATGACTCAAAATCTCAAATACTTGGCTCTAGATCACCCACATCCACAGGTGGATGAGTGATGTTTATAGACAGACTGTCCTAGGCAAATGTATTGTCCTAATCACGTGTATTGCTTGCTTTTCTGACCACAGCCTCTGAAAGTGGTGGTTTAATTTACCATGGCTCATGTCTAAGGACTTATGTAACTTGTCCTTAGCTTCAGAGCTATTAGAAACTAGTTTTCATGTATTAGCAGTCTGAAGTCAGAGTGTGTGTTGGTAATCTCCACAAAGTGCTGTGTTACTCAAAATCTTTTCACATCGACATGTTGAAGAATGTACCAATATTCTCCAATATCAGGAGGACTATATTTTATCATCCAGATACTTTTGAAAATGAAAGCTAACACTATTAATAATTATTCTGGGACACCAGACATGAAAGAGATGGGGCTAAGTCAGCTGACACATTATTGATAAGAAATCTGTATTAATTTCCTAGAGCTTCTATCATGAAGTACCACATGTTTGGCAGCTTAAAGTCACAGGTATTTATTCTCTCAGTTACAGAGGCTAGAAATCTGAAACAGGCAGGGCCACGTTCTCCCAAAGGTTGTAGGGGAATACCCCTCCCTGTCCATGCCAGCTTCTGGTCGTCATACACTCTTGGGTTTGTGGCAGCTTAACTCCAGTCTCTGCCTGTGCCTTCATGTAGCCATCTTCACTCTGTATTTTTTTTTTCATTTTTTCATTTTTCTTTTTAAATAAGTACACCAGTCATATTGGATTAGGGCCTACCTTACTCCAGCAGTACCTCATTCATAGCTAATAATATCTGTAAAGACACTATTTCCAAATAAGATCACATTCACAGGTACTGGGGGTGAACATTTGAACATATATTTTTGGAAGACACAAATTAACTCATAACATTATGTCTTCTAACCCACTGCCATGGACGCTGGGTATGATGCATCCTAAAACAAAATTCCTCACCATTGGTGGTGGTGGTGTTGTTGTTAGGTGCCATTGAGTCAGCTCCGACTCATTGCGACCCTACATACAACAGAATGAAACATTGGGAGGTATGCAAAATGTATAAAACATCTTATCCACTTCTAAAATACAATGGAGGTACAGGCATAGGATAGGCATTTCCATTCCAAGAGGAACAGATTAGAAAGAAAACAAGGGCCTGGTGTTCCCAAACAACTCTGAAACTCAGCAGGGGAAATCTCCTTAGGTGTCAAAACTTGAAAATGATCGTCTGTGACTCTATGTTCTGTCTTGTCCTGCTGAGGCCCCAACACCTCTGAGCAGCCCTGGACTGAGGTGACCCCGATCTCTCAGCTCTCACCTGAGGCCCTGAGCTCTCAGCCTGCTTCAGCAGCACCATCCTTTCAAAGCCAACTACCTTGCTTCCGGAGCCATCCCACTTTGCTGGGACCAAGGAGGTGGTGACCCCACTATCCAGGCCATTCTTCCCTTTTCTTGAAGGATAACACATGTTTACAAGCAAGTGGCTCCATCAGCCCATTTCCTGCCTGTAGAATCCCAGAAATCTGACAGCCCGCCTTCCTTTCATCCCATCTCTGTCCTGTGAATTGTTTAAGGAACAGATTTTAGGTTGTTGGCAAAACCCAATCTGCTTCTGCATCCTCTGCTGCCTCCCTGTATAGACCCCTTGGTTTTTCTCTCTTACTCAGTCAGTACCCAACATTATTCACACACCACAGAAAGTCACAGAGAAGACGGTATCATGTAGTATAAAATGCTGAATATATTTTGCATATTGACTGCTACTCTAAAAAATGGCTCATTATAATATGTGGTTGTTATAAGAGTCTTTTGTTTCAAGTGATAGAAATTCAATTTTAATTAGTTTATCTTCACAGTTCAGATCCAGTGTGATTCAGGTGCTCAAATGATGACCCCAGGAGTGGCTTTTTCTCTTACTGCTTTCCATATCTATGTATCTAGTTAAACATCCGTCTTTACTTCTTATAAGTCGCTTGCACTTCTTTGCATGTTGGCCTTATTTTCTACAGCTATAGTTGGGCTCTCCCGTATGGTAGAACGGGAAAGCAAGCTGATAGTAAGAGGCATGGCTTCCATCATTCATCACAGTCATATAGTAAAAATGTAGCTTGCTCTTACTATCACAGGGGTCTCTTGTCCTTTCCCACCCTGCACCCAGTTATTCTCTGGGAGAAATCTGACCCATTCTCTACCTTGGCAAGGACTGTCAAAAAAATAGGAAGCAATTTTGTCTTTGCATAAAAAAAAAAATCCTCTTTTTAGCTCTTGCAGTTTTTCAGCCAGTACTCCAGAGACTTGGTCATGCTGCAGGTTAATGTTAGTCTAGTGTTCTGGGTGATAGAAAATTATTTTGTGTTGTTGTTCATTGTTCCTGATCACCAGGATTGCAATGACTTTTCAACTGATTAACTCCAACTAAGCAGAAACCACAAACAAGTCCATCTCCATGGAGGAGACCAGTGGGAAGAACACTGACTGGGTGCTGATGCATTAGGGGCTCCTGCAGAGGTGCATTGAGTGTGCCGTGAGGAGGCGGGCCCTAACAGGTGTGGATTTCAGTAAGAAAAGAGTGAGGCTGGACCAATGGTCAATAATTCAGGTTGTCAGCTGAGATTTAACCTCCCATCTGTACCCTCTTTAAGGGCTGAATTTACCATTCAAGCCAAAGATTGAGAAATGACGGTTGAGATTCCTAAGTTTACAATATGTTAAAGTTGCACAAAGCTTTATATTGAACTATATCATTTTATGAGGAAGATAACTGAGGCCTAATGTGGTTACATGTTTGGCTCAAACTCACATTGGTCAGAAGAAAAAGTAAAACAAAACAAGCAGATTTCTATGGCTAAGCTCCCTTTTACCTTTCCTTTGGACACTTGCTCATTCATAAACTCATTTGGTTTATTTATAAATCTAAAGAGAAGTTGGATCTAACAATAAAATATCTCCCTTCCTTGCATAAATATATGTTGTATGTTTTCTTTAAAATCCATGCATAAAACAGATTTCCTACATTTTAATCATCTCAAAATTGCAGCAAATGTACTAAGAAACTAAATTACCAATCTCTATTTTTACATAATACACAAATAAATCTTCCTTTGCATGTAAATGTAGCATTATTAAAAGAGAAATGCCCGTGATACAGAAGATGAAGCTAAGATCCAGAGAACTTAAAAAAATCTTTCAGGATGACATAGCAAGTAAGCAATAGAGCTGGGCTTTAAAACCAGTTCTGTCTGTTCCTACAGTTCAAGTTATTTTATTCCCATTGAATCACTCCTAAGGCAAGAATTCTCACTTTCTGCAATATTACCTCCTGTGATTCACATTTAATGAAGATTTTCAAAAGGTATCAACTAAGAACTCATGAAATGGTGAGAGGACAATTTGCCCCAACTCTATTAAGAAATCATGAAAACAGATATCTTTTAAAATAAACCCACTCCTCACTTATTGAAGGAGCTCTGGTAGCAAAGTGCCTAAGGCACTTGACTGCCAACCAGAAGGCTGGTGGTTCAAACCCACCAGCCACTCCTTGGGAGGAAGGTTGGGAAATCTACTTCTGTAGTGATATCACCTCAGAAACCGAAGGATGGGTCACTATGAGTTGGGGCCGACTTGACGGCACATAAAAACAACAACACTTATTGACATGGTTAGGTTCCAAAGGCCATGCCATTATGCAAAAATCAGTGTTATCTGTCAACCATTAGGAGGAGGATCTATATAGGAGATCCTGGATAGAGTGGGAGAACAATGCAGAACAAAACTCAAAATCATCAATAATAAAAAAAAAAAGGTATCAGGTTTGCTGGTCTGATAGAGCCTAGTAGAACCAATGAGACTATGGCCCCTAGCTGCCCTTCAGGTCTGGAATTGAATCCACTCCTGTGGCTTCCAGCCAAAAAAAAAGACAGGCATATGAACTGAACATTTACATTAGGTAGATACGCTCCTTGGAGAGAACAATTATGGGAGAATACAGGGGTTGTGTATGCACAGGGAGACAGCTCAGGGGGCAGGAGTACATGGAGGGAATGACACAGGGAAGAGGTGACTATGGGGAGAAAGTGGGAGGGGAGCTGTTGCAATGTGGTAAATTGTAGTCAATGTCATGAGACAAAGTGTATGTGAGCTGCTGTATGGAAAGTGATTTGCTCTGTAAACTTTCATCCCTCCCCCCCCCCAAAAAAAAATCAGTGCTATAAAATAATGGAGGATGACCATAGCAGATCACAAAATGGAGGGTAACTACATCATCACATAACTGCCAGATTATGTGTAACTGCCCAATTTCATTATTACATTACTGCCAAATTTCATCATTACATAACTGTCAAACACTGAGAATCATGGCCACATCATAGCCAGCATTATTACTCTTGCCTTGCACCTCAGAGTTGGTTACTGATAGACATTTGTCAGATAACAATGTGACAAATGTGAAATGTCAGATAACGAGATAGTTGGTAAGTGAAGAGTAAGTACTTTTGGAAACCAAGTAGAGAAGTCTCATGACTTAATAAAGTTAATGAGAAGACTCAGTTGTGCAACCAACCTGGAAACCGAACATACTGCCCTTAGAGCTGAAGCACTTTCCACCACATGCTGCTGCTCAGAAACGGGAACAGAGGAAGCTTCATTTATTTTGACATTAGGCATTTTTCCTTTTCCAAAGCAGGCTAAATTATCTCTTTTATATAAAAAACAAAACAAACAAAAACAGTAGATCTTGAGGATGGCTAGCTGCTCCATAGCTTGACTCTGGGAACTGCTGTAACATCTCAGGAACCAAGCTTTCCTCCTTCCCGCTCTTGATCCCTCTGATCCAAAGAAATTGTAAATGGAACACTTATCAGAAGAATCCGGACCCAGGGGACCAGTCAGGCTCTGATCAGGTTTCCGATGAGCCTCATAGTACGAGCTGGATACTTGGCTGCCTCTAGCGCTGTTTGGGGATGAGTAGCCGAGGGAGAGAGCCCTTCAGAGTTCCACTTGTGTTCTGCTTTGCCTAGATAACACACACTTAAAGGTAGATCTCTGCATATTGTAAACATCAGGTGGCAGATTGTTTACTTTTGTAAAAATGAGGTTAAACATTTGTAAACAATTTTCTGAAGTTCTTCTATACTCATCATTTAAATAAATCTTGAAAACACCCTAATGTGGTGTTCTCCTAATTTTTCACATGAAGAAACTGAGGCTTTACCATAGCTCCTAAGTGGTAAAGCCATGACTAGAATCTGATCCTTCTGTGTCCAATGGGTCATTTTCTTCCCACCACTTTGCACCTCATTTCATGGTCTTAGTGTAATTATTCAATCGGTGATTTTGATCCTGTGAAGGAAGCATTCAAGAGCTTTAAAAATCAGCTTCCCACGTGCTCAGACTGAGAGGTCCTCACTTCATAAGTGTAGTTCCTTGCATGATGGAGACACATCACAATGGGAAAGAGACCATGGAACTGAAACATACATTCCACTTCTTGCTGTGGGTAAAGTTAATTGGTATTTCATCTGATTCTCAGTGAATAACTGTGTGTGCTCTTCACTGGTAACTTATGATCTGTTCTTCTGCCTCCATTTTCTGTTGTGAGAGAAAAATCTATGGCTAAAAGCCCCCAAATGCCCTTCTTCATTCACCTTAGAAAATTCTCTCTACTTCATCCAATTCATTTAAACAGACTTAATTCTTAAACAGTTTGTTAATTTACTCTCCTAGAGTGTTCTGTGTAAAAAATAAGGTGGTAGAGAAATTAATAAAAGCTGGAGGCTTTGACTTAGTTAATGTGTCCATTAATTGTAGCAAGCTTTCAATACAGCTTAACACAGCCTATACACATGGGAGAACTCAAACATCTGCTCATATTGCTTCTTCCAAAGTGCTTTCTTTCATTACTCTTTTCTTATTTCTATGATTCTAAAACCTATATCTCCACTCCCTGGCTCCCAATAATTGCTTCTAGCCCCTTACCTTATTGTACAAACAAAAAGTACTCTCCACCCACTACTGGCTTAATGAATTCAGAGTTCCCCACTCTGTAGACAAGCCTGATTTTGTGTGTGTACCCCACACCTTTACTCCCTTCTCCTCATCATTTTTCATAATAGAGTCCCTTAAAAAGAAATGCCTTGCAATGGAATACTCCTCAAACAAAGGAGGGATGCCTTGTTGTTGTTGTTAGTTCCTTTCAAGTCATTTCCAACTCATAGAGACTCTGTGTACAACAGAATGAAACACTGCCCAATCTTGTATCATCCTCATAATCATTGCTATACTTGAGACCATTATTGCTGCCACTGCAGCAGGCCATCTCACTGAACGTCTTCCCTTTTATTGCTAACCTTCTACCAAGCATGATGTCCTTCTCCAGGACCGGCTCCTTCTGATCACATGACCACAGTATGAGAGACGAACTCTGGCTCTTCTCCCTCCTAAAGAATATTCCAGCTGCACTTCTTCCAAGAAAGATTTGTTTGTTCTTCTGGCAGTCCGTGGTATTTTCAATATTCTCCACCCACACCACCATTCAAATGCATCAATTCTTCTTCAGTCTTCCTTATTGATTGTCCAGTTTTCACACGCATAGGAGGCTATTGAAAATACCATGGCTTGGTTCAGGTGCACCTTAAAACTCACTGCTGTCGAGTTGGATCTGACTCATAGTGACCCCCTCCTTGGGTTTCCGAGGCAGTATCACTACAGAAGTAGATTGCCCAATCTTCCTTCCCAGGAGTGGCTGGTGGGTTTGAACTGCCAGCCTGCTGGTTAGCAGCCAAATGCCTTAGGCCCTACACTACCAGAGCTCCGAGGAGCACGTTAGTCTTTAAAATAACATCTTTGTTCTTTAACACTTCATGAAGTTCTTTTGCAGCAGATTTTCCCAGTGCAATACATTGTTTGGTTTCTTGACTGCTGCTTCCATGGGCATTGATTGTGGATCCTAGTAGAATGAAATCCTTGACAACTTCAGTCTTTTCTCCATTTATCATGACATTGCTTCTTGGTCCAGTTGTGTGAGTAGTATCAACTAGTTGCATGAGTTTGTGAGGATCATTATTCCTCTATGGATTATTAAAGAAACAAATAAGGGTCACTATCACATAGAACAAAAGACCAAAAATCCAAAGTTGGAATGAACTTTAGAGAAAATAAATTCCAATAGTTTCTATTTCACAGATGAAGAAACTACAATCTTAGAGGTACAATACATTTTAGGACATAGATTCCATTTGAAATTCAATGAAGTAATGCACTCATCAAAAGAAAATGAGTACCCCTATTAAATGATGCAAAGAAGAGTACAGTCCATGATTCAGTATAAATGGTGTCCAGGTTATTCATTTTGGTAGTTTATATAAAACACAATTTGTCTTATATTTATCTTGCACTTTCTCTAGCTTTTCCAACTGCAACATTCCATTAATATGTTTTCATAAAATATGCACAGATAAAAAAACAGAGCTCTAGAAAGAAATATATAAAAACTTAAGCCAAATTAAACAAATAAAACAAATTAAACATCTCTGACTTTTCACAATTTAAGTTTTCCATAAAGAGTTTTGTTAGATACTAAGATAAATAGGCTATTATATTTACAATTGTTATATTAATATATTTAGCAATCAGAAAAAAATATATACTTTTACCCCACAAAGAATGTTAATATTTAATATGTGAATACAGTCTTACTATTAATGCCTAAGGCACTTGACTGCTAAGCAGAAGCCTGGTGGTTCAACCCCACCAGCCACTCCTTGGAAGGAAGACTAGGCAATCTACTTCTGTAGAGATACCACCTCAGAAAACCAAGGAGGGGTTGCTATGAGTCAGAACTGATTCGACGGCAGTGAGTTTGGTTTGTTTTTTTGATTTATGTCTTCTGTCTCTATAATGACTTTTTTGTTTTCTTCATGTATGATATACATTGGATGTGTTATCAGGAGGGACCAGTCCCTGGAAAAAGACGTCATACTTGATAAAGTAGAGGGGGAAAAAAAGAACACTCTCAATGAGATGGATTGAAACAGTGGTTGCAACAATGGGCTCAAAATATCAACAATTGTGAGAATAGTGCAAGAATGGGCAGTATTTCATTCTGTTGTACAAGAGGTTGTTATGAATCAGTACCAACTTACCAGTGTCCAACAACAACAGTATTTATGTCTCAGTGGCAGTGAGGAGGAAGCACTTTGTGAATCCAGCTCACATCCAGATCTATCTGAAGGTGAAGATCCTCAAGTATTTTCCATGTTAAATGAACAAAGTACAAAGTAGAGAAAGAAAGAGGCTCATCTTCTCTTGGGTGATGAATGACTGTGACTGTGAAATGGTCTTATAAATTCACTGAGTCATGAAATAAAACTATTAGAATTAATCATGAAAATAAAACATAACTGCTGAAAATAGATAAAGAAACACTTGGGTTCAGCAAAATGCCAAACCCAACAAAGTGGGGTTTAAAATGAGGCATCAAATATAAGTGTATTCAGGTGGCTTAATATTCTCCTATAAAAACCTTCCTATTAAAATCCACAATAAGGATATATAATGTGTTTCATCAGGGCTGACAGACTTAGGCCACGAACTGCAGAAAGTACCTGCAGGACAAATAAATGAGTATGTATCACCAGCAAGCTATTGAGCAAACCCATAAATGTGTTTTTCTTGTCGTGTTCAATACAAAGAGTCAGAAAATGCTGAGACCTCAGGCATGTGAAGTGATGGAGAATATGCCTCTGTAGCTCTTGAAGTAGAGTCTAGGTCTGCGTCCATTTCTGGCAGGCCAGAGTACAGGATTCAAAAACTTAATCACATGCCTGAGGTTTTACTAGAAGAATGGACTTAGTATTTTTTTGTTTGTTTCTTTTCCATTGCTGATGCTTTTTACCATTAGAGAAAATTGGCCATGATCCTTGATCTCAATGCAAGAAAAGGCTAAATTGTCCAGGATTAAAAACAAAATAGGAGTCTGAAAGAAGGCAAAGTCAGGAAATGTTATAACATCACTTCCCGGATGAGACTGAATGCCCTGGAGGAATTTATAGATGTAAATTAGGAAGGTGGATTATGCATTGTATTGCAAGACTCATTATAAATGAGAGAAACTTAACTCAAGTGAATCACCAAACAAAAAGTGTGATGGGAGAGTAAAAGACACATAGAGTGCAAATCAAAAAATAAAATCATGGAGGTAGGTCAGCCTGAGCCAGAGGTTGAAAATCCATCTCATTTTCTTTCCTCATCACTCAAAGAAACAAGTATTAATGTTGTTGTTGTTACGTGCCTTCGAGTCCGACC
>NW_006921669.1:2138233-2139680 GCF_000298275.1 Orycteropus afer afer
AAGGAAGGGTTGCTATGAGTTGGGTCTGACTTGAGGGCAAATAACAACAACAACAATGTGGAAACTGGTCAAATTTGTCATTCCATTAGGTTTAAAACTGAGCCCTCCCAGAGGCAGGAGGGGAGATCTCACTACCATCAAGAGAAAGATGCTGGGACTGGAGCATGTCCTTGGACCTCAGATCTCTGCACTGAGTTGATGGCAGAGACATCATCAGCAGAACCAAGAGATTGGCAAGAGACAGAGTGGTGGGCTAACTGGCCTATAGAGTGAGAAAGCTGAGGGCCTTCAGGCAGGAGGCTTGCTGGCAGAGTGGGGTACACCTAGGTGGCCCTATTTGTAGAGCTGAAAGACCTTTGAAACACTTGCCAAAGCAGGACAGAGACCAGTCCAAGAGGCCAAGGGCCAAAGAGAGGCATGTCTGCAAGCATGGCTGAGGGGAGGATGCCCTGATTGAAAAATTGTATCCTGACTGTGCTCCTGAACCTGAATTGTGACCTGTTACTTCCCTAAAAAAACTCCATAATTGTGAATATTGTCTGTGAATTTTGTGTTGTCATTGAAACAAATTATTAAACCCAACAGAGAAGTAGAGTACCATGGGAGGGAAGGTTGGCGTCAGAATGGGAAAAATGTTGGAGGGTGGTGGCATGTCTGGCTTCTGCCTCATAGAAACCAGCTTTGGGCTGATGCTGTTGACCCTTCTCTCTCCCCATTGTGAAGTTAAAGGAGGTGAGAAGATGCTGCCCCATTGCCCTTTTTGTCGTGTAGCTGTTCTGGTTACCTAATGCCACTCTGACAGAAATACACCACAAATGAGATGGCCTTAACAAACAGGAGTTTCTTCTTACAATTTGGAGGCTTTAAGTCCAAGTTCAGAGTGCCAGGCTCTAGGCACTGGGTGAAAGCCCCTGAACCTTAGGGTCCAGCTCTGCCTCTTGCTCCCGGCCCACTGGAGCTAGAGACATTTCTTCACTCAGACAGCCTCTGGCTGCTGAGGCTGAGAAGCCCCAAGGGTGATAAGGAAAAAGGCATAGTCCTGATGTTACCAAACCACACCTCAGGCCATTAACTTAAGTCCACTGTAAGTTCCAAGGTCGGCAGAGCATAGCAGGCTACTGAGCAACTACACGGCTACATGCAGGGTCCAAGTGTGCCACAAGCTAGAGACCATTCCCAAGGCTTCTCCTTAAATACAGGAAGCAGACCACATTCCCAAAGGCAGCTACTCAGTTGCTTGTGGTAGATCCCACCACAAGCAACTGAGTTGATTGTCAGTCTTACCATGGGGAATAACTATCACCAGCTGCCCAGCTACTCAACCAGGCCCAGCCAAGTTGACAAACAAACATAACTACCACAGTGGCATTTCCTTAAATAGTTAAAAATAGAAATACTATGTTGTTGTTGTTGTTGTTATGTGCCATCAAGTCAGACCCAACTCATA
>NW_006921669.1:2139780-2140979 GCF_000298275.1 Orycteropus afer afer
GACCCCTCCTTGGGTTTCCGAGGGGTTATCACTATGGAAGTAGATTGTCCCATCTTCCTTCTGAGGAGCGGCTGGTGGGTTTGAACCGCCAGCCTTCTGATTAGCATTCAAGTGCCTTAGGCACTACACTACCAGAGCTCCCAGAAATATTATATTATCCACCAATCCCACTACTAGGTATATATCCTACAAAAATAAGAGCCATGATGTGAATAGATACATGCACGCCCATGTTCATCACAGTGCTTTTCACAATAGCAAAAAGATAGAAACAACCCAAGTGCTCATCAATGGAGGAATGAATAAACAAGCTATGATACATACATACAATGGAATACTGCATAATGTTAAAGAAAAACAATGAATCTGTGAAACACTTTATAACATGGGTGAACCTAGAGAATATCATGCTGAGTGAAATTAATCAATCACAAAAGGACAATTATTATATTAGACCACTATTGTAAAAAGTCACAAAAAAATTTTCACACAGAAAGAAACATTCTTTGATGGTTACTAGGGAGTAAGAAGGGAAGGGAGGCCAACTAGAGGATAGACAAGTATTAACTTGGGTATAGGAAAAGGCACAAAATTATCAAGGCAAAGGGAGACAATGGGAGGGGCACAGAAGTTAAAGGCAAAAGAGGTATGGAAGGCAAATGGGACTACCACCATGAATATATACAGGTTTGAGGGTATTTCTACACACGTATTTGTGTGTCCTGGAAATATATCCACGAATGTAGGAGAGTATACAGGGGACAAAGCTATGAAACTTCTTAGCCATAACCAACCACCTTGACGGAATGAGTCACTGGACCTGGGGACTCAGGACCATAGTCTCAGGAGACATCAGGATCAACTGGCACAACAGATTTCACAAAGAAAATGTTCTATATCCTGCTTGGGTGAGTAGCAACTGGGATCTTAAAAGCTTGTGAATGGCCATCTAATATGTAGCTATTGGTCTCTCCCTGTCCAGAGCAAAGAGTGAAGAAAATTAATAACATATGGAAACAGTCCAAAAGCTCCATGACCTTAACCAGGAAAACTGGATGGTGCCTGGCTAACACTACTCATCACACTGATCAGGATCACAATAAAAGGTTCTGGATAGACTGAGAAAAAAATGTGGAACAAAACTGAAAATCATAAAAAAAAAAAAAAAAAAAGACCAGGCTTATTGGTCTTAAAGATAC
>NW_006921669.1:2141079-2146425 GCF_000298275.1 Orycteropus afer afer
GGAAGTAGATTGCCCCATCTTCCTTCTGAGGAGTGGCTGGTGGGTTTGAACTGCCAGCCTTCTGGTTAGCAGTCAAGTGCTTTAGGCACTACGCTACCAGAGCTCCCAGTATTAATGCATTAAATTAAAAATATTTCCATTAAAATACAAACTATGACCTCAAACATGCCCCAGAATCAAGTGGAAAAGAAAGATGGATGGGCTGAATGTACTTCAAATTTCCATCTCACTCTAAAATTCCATGAAATTCTGTAGGTTTTAGAATTATCTAGAATGTTGAATCCTTCCTATTCAAGTAAATTAGTCCCAAGTCCTAACAGTTATGTTATGATTAGTATCTCAAATAAACTGTCTCAGCTTCCCTGCAGTAAATATTTGTGAGGTAATTATGATATCTGGTATAAGACATGATGTTTGGGAAGACAAATTTCTGGCTTCAGAGTCCATCAAACATTAATTAATGGTATTAACTTGCACAATATGTTTCACTGTTTTAGCCTCAGTGTTTTAATTTATATGAGAATAATAATTACAGTATTTCCATCGTAGTTTTTATATGCATATTAAAGGAGCCCATGGAGATCTTGCTCTACTGCTAGATTACTGTGTCACTTAATCTGAGTTTGTATCCCTCTCTGCACTCCATTTTCTAATCCATAAAACCAGAGCAATGGGTTTGGTAACACCAAAATTCTCTTATCGATTGACACTTTGGGCCAGTTTTTGTTCTTGTTGGGGGGGGGGGCTGCCCTGTGCACTGCAGGACAATTAGCAGCACCCCTAGCCTTTACCCACCAGATGCCAGGAGAACCTTCCCACAGTAGTGACCATCAGAAATACTCCCAGATATTGCCAAATGTTTCCAGGGGGCCAACACAGCCCTCAGTTGAGAACCACTGCCTTACACTTAAGACTTTTTAGGTGAACTTTCACCTTCTATTTTACAGTGTTGGGTAGTAGCCATATGTGGGAAAAACCAGCTGCTCCACTGAGATCTGATTCAGTACAGGGCTATCCTCCCAACACACAGCCATGTTTAGAGGTCTAGCTCAACCTCACAGATGTCAAGCAGCTTTCAGGTGATTTTCCTCTTATGTACTTTTAGACAATCCCTGAGGAAGACAAATAAATAAATAAAGGAGCCCACATATACAGCACTACAGTACCTGGAGGAGCCTTGGTGGTATAGGGGCTAAATTCTCAGCTACTAACCAAAAGGTCAGTGATTTGAACCTACCCGCTACTCAGTGGGAGATAGATGTCACAGTCTACTTTTGTAAATATTTACAGCGTTGGAAGCCCTGTGGGGCAGTTCTACTCTGTCCTATAGTCACTATAAGTTGACATTGACTGGTTGCAATGGGTAAAATGGGTCTATTACCTGGTCTATGGAAGGAACTCAATTACTATTCATTACTTGTACTACTTTTGTTGGTGCTGATGCTTCTGCTGTTACTACTATTACTTAGACTATTACTACAACAATAATATTGACATGTCCTTACAAAATTACCCCATTCACCATTCCAGAAGACTGAGTTCACAGTATAAAAACAGAAGTCACTGCCATTGAGTTGATTCTGACTCATAGCAACCCACTTTGGGTTTCTGAAGCAGTAAATCTTTATGGAAGTAAATCACCCTGTCTTCCTTTCGCAGAGTGGCTGGTGGGTTTGGACCACCAACCTTCTGGTTGTCAAATGCTTTAGCAGGAAAATAATACACATTGCAAGTTCTGTTATCAATATTTCCAAAGCTATGACTCCATCTTAACTTGAATGTCATTGATTAGATCAGACTGCTATGTTTTTACAATCACATTTATTTGGTCCTAGTCCTATCTGTAGCAATGAGTTGTTTTTTTTTTTTTTTTTTTTTTTGAGCCCTATGTGAAGTCATTTTCTTTTTCATGATTAATGTTAAATTAATTTACTCAAAGAAGGCATCATAATGTAGGAAGTACTGTTTGTCTTTAAAATAAATATATGAGGTAAAAGGCAAGATGGTGGATGAGGGAGACATGCTACCTGACCTTCTACAACAAACACCTAAGAAACCAAATGAAACAGATATGGATGATAATCTTGGAACCTGAGCTTCAAAGGAAAGGATAGAGAAGTAGATCAAATATCGATTAGAAGAAACTGAACAAAAACAGCAAATGAGGAGACAAACAGAGTGACTGAATTGTCAACTAGCATGGCACAGCACAACCATTTGGAATTATTGCAAACAATGTTCTAACTAGGTCGGGAACCAGATAACCAGCTCCACTTCTAGGACTGCTCCAGCACACACAATGGTGGCTGGAGACCAAAGACATGTGATTTCTTCATTACCACCCACCCCCAGGGACCACAAGTGTGGCCACACCAAATAACACCCATTTGGTTTTTACTGAAGCCACAACTGTCCCACCTGGTGGATCACCGGTCCAGCCTTCCCCCAGACCCCCTTGTGGGGCCCTGCCACTCTGCTCCTTCAGTTGCCTGAGGCTAACAGAAAAGGTAACGTGTGCATACAGACTCCAAGGTTGACAAGGTGCAGTTTTGCACATCTTTATCATGCGCATGCCACTCCCACATGTGTAGGTACATGTTCCTGTGAATCCAGCATTGAGCACCCATTGTCTCTGTGGCACATGCATGGGCACATCATGCACTATGAGCCAACCACCTCTACAGT
The DNA here is from genome assembly GCF_000298275.1 of Orycteropus afer afer. Lineage (NCBI taxonomy): Eukaryota > Metazoa > Chordata > Mammalia > Tubulidentata > Orycteropodidae > Orycteropus > Orycteropus afer. The sequence continues at coordinate 2,143,765 of NW_006921669.1, forward strand.
CAGTGGAAAGGTTGCAGATTGGGTACACAACTCCACCAGCTCTGTGGCCGGCAATGTGCACCACTGTGCACTGGGCATCCCACCTTAGCTGTCCTCACAGCCTACAGAGAATACCAACACAGACCAACCATGCCCTCGCCACCTCAACAGTTGACAGAAGACCACTACAGCCCAGGTACTGCACCACTACTGCTCTGGCTTTCTGCTTCTTCTTCTTTTTTTACTTTCCACTTTTTCCTTTGCTTTTTTTTCTTCCTCATGTTTTTATTTCTTTCTTTCCTTTACTTCCCCTCCTTTTTTTTTTTTCACTTTTTTTCCACCCACCAATATGAAACAACTACATCTACTCTACCCAGCCACACTCACTAGTCCTGCTGCCCTACCCACTGGGTGAATGCCACCACCCACTCTAACATCACTTGATTGGTGACGAACAGCTGCCAATACCTGTCCAGCTCACCCTCTATTCCTCTACAGAAACACCAAATGAAGAACTGTGCAAAAACTTCCATACTCCACTAGGAGACAGAAGGTGAGCACCTAAATGCTGCAAAACTATAGAGCAGACAAGGAGGATCAAACAAATGACAAAAAGACAGAGCCAGAAAATCTGCTTGAGGAAGAAATCGTATTGGAACTACATGATAAGGTATTCAAAGAAATTATATTTAGGAAAGAATTAATGAAATTGAAGACAAATCTCTCAATACTAATCTGTTAGAATAACCAGAAACACAAACAGCAACCCCCACCAAAAAAAGAAGAAAACATAAGAATTTTATGGGATACCATCCTGAGAAATAACAGGTGTGACTGGAATTCCAGATTAGGAAAAGATTAAAAATAAGCACAGAGAAAAATGTTAAAGATTTGTTGGAAGAAAATATCCCTAATATCATGAAAAGTAAGAAGATAATGCATTCAAGAGACTCAACAAACCCCAAATAGGACAGAATCCAAAAGAAAATCATCAAGATATACCATAATCTTAATTTCCAAAACCAAAGACAAAGAAAGTTTCTGAAAGCAGCTGAGAAAAAATGAGTAGTTACCTACAAAAGAGAACCAATAAGATTAAGCTTCAATTTCTTGGCAGAAAATATTCAGGTAAGAAGACAATGGGATAACGTATATAAAACTGAAAGAAAAAAAATAGCCAACCAAGAATTATATAGCCAGCAAAATTGTTCCTCAACAATGATGGTGAAAATAGGACTTTTTCAGATAAAGAGAAATTAAGGGAATTTGTATAAACCAGGCTAATCTTACAAGAAATACTAAAGGGAGCCCATTGGACAAAGAACTAACAGTGGCAGATAACAAATGGTGATTAAGGTACAAGAAAACATCACCCAGCAATCAGTCCATGCAAGTATTCAAAATAAAATAAACCTAAAGACTGAAAATAGGGAAACAGACACATAGATTTGTGAAAGATGACAACTACAAACTAAAGAAAGGGAATATATGATATAATTATAGAAATTCCAAATGGAGAGGAAGTAAAGGTGATATCAAAATAGAGTGGATTGTTTTAAAATTAGAAAAATAATGAGAAATTACAGAAATTCAAAGAAATTAATAAGCCTTCTAACCAAAATGAAAAAGAGGAAAATCATAAAGATTCAGTAACCACTAAAACAACAGCAACAAAGGAAATAATAAGAAAACCCATAAAAAAAAAAAAGAACTCAGCACAGATAATATATGGAATTTATATTCATATATATCAGCATCGCAAACAAATGCACACACACACACACAAACCCACAGGAAAATAACAGCAGCAAATTCATACCTATTGATAATTACACTAAATATAAATGAATTCAATGTACCAGTGAATATCAGACAGAGAATATCAGAATTTTAAAAAAATAAATAACCCATCAATATGCTGTCTACAGGAGACAGACTTTAGATACAAAGAGAAAAATAAGCTAAAAAATCAAAAGATGGGAAAACATTTATCAAGCAAATGGCAACCAAAAAAAGCAAAAGTTGCAATATTGATTTCTGATGAAATGGACTTTAAGGCATAAACCAGCAAATGAGAAAAGGTAAGATATTATATAATGATAAAAAGGTCAACACAACAAAAGGACATAACCATAATTATCTACAAACTCAGTGAAAGGGCCCCAAAATACTAAGTCAAATATTAACAGAATTAAAAAGAGAAATAGACAAATCCACAATAATAATAGGAGACTTTAATATCCTACTTTTGATGAAGGACAGAACAACTAGAAAGGAATTTAACAAAGATACAGAAGATCTAAACAATCAACCAACTTGACTTCACAGATGTATACAGACATTGCACCCAACAATAGCACAATATACATTCTTTTCCAGCACACATGGAACATTCTCCAGAATAGACCATATGTTAGGCCAAAAAGCAAGCCTCAGTAAAATTTAAAACATCAAAATACTACAAAGGATCTTCTCAGATAACAATGCTATAAAATTAGAAATCAATACCAGGAAGAACAAACAAAAAAAAAATTAAATACATGGTAACTAAATAACACTCTGCTTAAAAACTGTCTCGTAATAGAAAAAATAGAAAATGAAATAAAAATATTTCTTGAATCAAACAAGAATGAAAATACAATACACCATAATCTTTGGGACACAGTAAAAGCAGTGCTCAGA
>NW_006921669.1:2150861-2162040 GCF_000298275.1 Orycteropus afer afer
AGACTGAGAAAAAAATGTGGAACAAAACTGAAAAAATCATAAAAAAAAAAAAAAAAAGACCAGGCTTATTGGTCTTAAAGATACTGGTAGAACCAGTGGAACTGTGACCCTTGGTCACCCTGCAATCCTGGAACTGAACTCACCCCTGTGGCTCAACTTTTAGCCAAACAAGAGACAGGTCTAGAAGGTGAACAATAACACCAGGGAGGTACACACCCTTTAGAAAGAGATCAAAGAACTACATTTGCCCAGAGACAAAGTTCAGAAGACAGGAAACAACAGGAAAAAAGAAAGAATGGAAATAGTAAACACAGGGAGGAAATGGTATGAGTGCCGTTACATAATGGGGATTGCAATCAATGTCATGAAATAAAATATGTATGAATTGTTAAATGGAAAACTGATTTGCTCTGTAAAAATTCATCCAAATCACAATAAAAAGTTCAAAGAAGAAAAAAGGAAAAAAAAAAAAACTGTATGAAACTTAACTATCAATTTCTATTATGTCATTAGGAAAGACATCCACATTTTATATAGTATTTAAAATTTTCTCATTTTATCTCAGCTATAATCCTTAGAGATAGCTATAATTAATATCAATATTCCTTAAATTAGAAAGCTGAAGCTTTAAATGGTGACTTTCCCATTTGAATTCCCAGTAAGTGATAGAGCCAAAGTTATTGCAATTCTTTTCACCACAAATGGTGGACTTTTCACCATTCTCTTTCCTGTGTGATTCATTCATCTGTTAACCAAGGGTTGACCATATTTACAATTCACCTCATCTCACTCAGGCTACATTTGAAGGGTTTGGAAAGTACACTTAATGAAGTTATAACAATTTTCTTCCTCTTTCTTGTTGTAAGAATCTCCAAAACACAAACTGATGATCTTATTCCAGTAACAAGGAACTAGATATTGCTGAAGAAATGAAGAAGCAAAATTTCTGATAATGGAAAGTTGAAAGAATTAAAGTTTTCAGAAATCTTGGTTGAGAATGAGTTTGAAAAATATTAGATCCAGAGGATTTTCCTTTGGTGATTGCATGGTATAAACTGTGGGCCCTCTGAGGATCTAGAAGTGAATCTTTAATGTTATTAAGAGATAGGTAGAGCTGAGAAGAATAGCTAGCCATTCTCAATTTCCCAAAGTCTTATAACTTATAATATGCAAATCAAACACAAATAGAAAAAATTGATTTATACATTCTTCCAAATAGTGGGTACCTTTTTGAGACTAGAATAAATATTGGGGCATGAATTCCCTGTCCTTCCATGATAGTTGTTTATTGATACTTACTGATCCTCAAATAAGGAGCTCAGGTGGTGCAGTGCCTAAGGCATTTAACTACTAACCAGATGGTTGGTGGTTCAAATCCACCAGCCACTCCACTGAAGGAAGACTGGGCAATCTACTTCCCTAAAGATTTACTGCCTCAGAAACCCAATGGGGGTTGCAATGAGTTGGAATTGACTCAATGGCAGTGAAGTGAATTTGGTGTGTTTTTTTAAGGGTTTGGATCCTCAAGTAGGATAAAACAGAGGTTAAGATCGGGGAAAAGAAGAAAAGGGCATCAAATCCTATCAGTCCACGATAGATACTCCATCATCACTAAGAGCATATTCATCTTTTCTAGTATTAGAGGAGGCTTTGTTGTTAGATCTCGTTGAGTTGGTTCCAACTCATAGGACTAATGTGCAACAGAACAAAACACCGCTCAGTCCTGTGCTTTTACTTTTGAATGAATAGGCTCTTCTAGCTAGGTACCAAAAAAACCAAAAAATTGCCCAACCTTCCTTCCAAGGTGTGACTGGTGGGTTTGAACCACCAGCCTTCTGGTTAGAAGTCAAATGCCTTAGGCACTATGCTACCAGAGCTCCTCTCTAGTTAGGTGCATTCTATATTTGGAGATGGAGTTTTTTATGCCTTCAAGGGTTAGCTTTATTCTTAACTAATTACATAAGTACTGGTAATATACTGAAACATGGAGCAGGCACACTCACCCTGCATCAAATTTCTTCCCTTACACACATTCTGTACTTTTACTCATGTATGTACATACACATGAGCTTTTGAAATCTAAGCCACATGGCCTTTATGAGTATGATCATCTTTTTTTCTTTCTTTCTTAATCCTAAAGCATAACTTCTTGGGTTTCTTACTTCAGATCATTGTAATTTGGTTGCTTTTTTTTTTTTTTCCAATCAATGATTCTAACACTGTTAGATTCACTAAAACGACAATAAAGACTATAGGCAGAAAGATTATCATTTTGGTACTATAAGTAAAAAAGGCCCAGTAAGAATTCAAAATGGGATAAATAGAGCACCAACCACATATGTGCAGGGGCCAATTATTTACTCAGCAGCTAGAAGGAACTCAGCAAAATTCTTGAGGGAGCCATTTACCAACACACCCGAGGGACCAATCTATCCTGAGAAAGAAAATCTGTGACAAGTACAGTCTCTCAGTTCTCAATGTTTTCCCCCCTAAATACAGCTTCCCACCCACACTTTCAGCCCTTCCAGCTCCTGCGGGAATTTCTGATGTTATTGTCACCGAAGCCAACATATCCATCCAGCTTCTTTGAAGATGCAGACATAGAAATTGTACTTGAGCCTACGACTCCACATACTCATGAACTGAAAAGCTGCTCAGGGAGTGAGTTTATAAATGTAAATACAATAGCACGCTGGGAATGTAGTTGACACTACATTAGGTGGTCTGGCAAAGCTTCTGTGTAGCAAGGAGTGGGATGTGATTCTGTCAATAGTTTATTTTTCAGCTCCAGTAGACTTCTCTTGCAGAACAAGGTTCTGTTAGAAATTAAAGGCCAAGAGAACAGAGCTTAAAGGTCTATTTACTCATCACTTTATTCCAGAGATCTAGCCCAGTGCCTGGCCCATCACTCCTACTCAATAGAGTAGTGTTGGCCATGGGTAAGTGTCATTAGGAATCATCTTGTCATTGCTTCCTCTTCCTCATCAGACTGTTCACAGCTTCTGAGCCAGCCTCTTACTCACATTGTTCACCAACTCAATGGTAAAGCTGGGAATCTTGCGGCAAACCATCCACTCTGGGATCAACAATCACACAATTCATGAGTTCTCTGAAAGCCATGACAGTCTAATCAATGCTGAGAAACCACAACAGGAATCCAGGGCGAGCTGTGGGTTCTCAGTGGGAAATGAAACCTCATCAAAAGACATTTTTTGCAAGAAAAGAAAAAGAAAAGCAAATCATAATATAAAGATGTTATCTTTTCATGTAAAAATTGATTTTATTGCTTTGAAAAGGAAATCTAATAGTAATTATAATACTAATGGATGCTATCACTTTGTTTAATAATTAATTTATGGACAGCAAGGAAACTTCTCCCTAAAGTTAAAAAAACCTCTAAGCCATGGCACTAAAGGATGAGAAAGCTGACGACGGCATTATAGTGCAATAGACCTCTGGTCTATGCCGCAGCCCTAAAAAACATTTTCGTTCTGTCCTAGTCACCCATCGGTCACAAACAGCCATGTATAGACTTGCTGCATTTAGCAAGTTTCTCTTATACATCATTGCATAAAAAAAAAAACCTCACTGCCATTGAGGCGATTCCAACTCATAGTGACCCCCTTTGGGTTTCCAAGGCAGTAAATGTTTACAGAAGTAGATTGCCCAGTCTGCCTTCTGCAGAGTGGCTGGTGGGTTTGAAACACCAACCCTCTGCTTAGCAGTCAAATGCCTCAGGCACTACACCACCAGAGCACCTCATAATCGTATAGAGTTGAAGGAAAAAAAGAAAAAAACTATGACAATTAACTGAGATGTAAGAAGAAAATAATTTATTTTGGGTCTTACTCTAGCAGTTGAAACAATAAACAACAGCAAAAAATACCTCGCATTTACTGAACTTTCACTATGGGCCTGTTGCTATGTTCAAATATGTATTGATAGATTTTTGTCCATTGTACTCTAGTCAGATCTGGCTCCTGGTGATCCCATGTGTGCAGAGGACAATTAGTCCACAGGGTTTTCACGGCTGTGAACTTTTGGAAGCAGATCACCAGGCCTGTCTTCTGAAACATCCTTAGGTGGTTTTAAAGCATAAAACTTCTCTCTAATTAGTCAACTCCTCACCATTTGTGTATTAGTATTAGTGTATTTTATATGTATTAGTGCATTTTAATTTTGGAGAAGCAAAGTTTTCCTTTTTTAGTTGGTCATAAACCATGCCTGCCCCTAAAGCAACAGTAGGTGTGAGCTGAGGGAGAGATTCTATTGAAACAGTAGTGGACAACATGAGGATAAAGATCATCTAGTTGGACAGCTTTCTGGGGCTCAATCCTGGATATTTTGAATCCATTTTACAGTAAATTGCTTCTGGGTTTTTCTTACTTTATGACTCGGAGACCAGAAAAACAAAACAACTCACTGCCATCAAGTCGATCTGACTCAGAGAATAGGACAGAATCCATCTCATGATGGATGCCCCTCATTTGAACCATGGTCCAATAATACACTTTTAGAAAGTGTATAATTCTGCACTGAAGTTGGCATCTCCTTGCTCCAGAACTCTAGAGCTCTGTATTGTGAGGCTCTATTTGGAACTTGCCATAAATTCCACATGGCATCTTGTCCATCCCAGACACTTCCAACAGTACAAGCTCTGCAAGTTCATATGGTACAAGTGACAGGGCTACATGAACTGCCACCTGGGCCTACTTTCAAGGTTTTAGTTCTCTGGGCATCTCTCAAAGCCAGCAGCCTTTTGACTCACCTGGTGTATGGCCTACTGCAGTTTTCTCAGGAGTGAAATTTGGTGCTTCCAAAACCTAAGGAGCCCAATAAAATGTTGACTATCTTTCTTCATGGGAGTTAGGAGATGCAATAATTTGTCCTTTATTTTGGAAGGAATGTCTTAGCATGCCTCTTATCATTAAATTCTAAACTAAAAATACTGCTCCTGAATGTTTCTAGTTTAATTTCCACCTTGCAGATCACACGTGTGTTACTAAGGTCTTCATATAGTGCCATTTCTTCTACATCCCATGTGATAAGCACAATGTCATCAATATTACATACTAGTGTAATATCCTGGGGATATTAATTCAGCCCTGGTATGAAAGTATAAAACAGTCCTGTTGTTCATTGAGAATGAGAAGCTCCTGCACTTACTTTCTGATAGGAATGGAAAAGGATACATTTATATCCTTATCCATGAGCACTGATTTCAGGTTGATTTGCCCTACCAGATTCTATATTATCAGTGCAAATGGAATTGAGGCAACTACTTAGTTGAGCTTATGGTAGCCCATTATTATTTTCCTGGATACATCTAGATTTTATAGTGGCCAGACTGGTGGGGAAAAAAAAAAATGGAGATACGATAGGGCTCACCAATGTTGAATTCTTTTAAATCTTTAATGATGGCTCTAGTTTCTACCATCAGATTCACTATCTTGATTATGGGGGTCAGTTTAAGATGATGTTGCTAGGATTTCCCATTATGATGACTCTTAACCCACAGTGGAAGGAACAAATGTGTAGGTTTGTCCAACAACAATGTATATCCATTTAAATAATACATTCAACAATTGGGGAATGCACACCTGGTGGTTCCATGAGCTAGTGGATGCTTTATGAACCAGATCTGGGCCAGGACTCCTTTTATTATCAGGCTTCCATCTGCTCTTACTCTAGGGATGGGGTATAACATAATGATATTTAAGTTCTTTGAGCATCAATGCTAAGTCATGCTCTACATTCAACCAATCTCTGGTATTCATACTTCCCTAGTGTATGGATACCTGAGCAAATGGTAGTATGTGCTTTTGAGGATGTTCAAAGGGTATCATTACTATATACTCATGCTATGCCATTGTGCAGACCTCTCTTCTGAAGACCTAGATTTTCCTTCATTTGAAGGGTTCAGAGTCAGAAAATTGACTATGATCTACAAACTGGGAAAGGAATCAAACTTCCTACTGGGGCAGTGATAATTCCTTGCCTAGTTTCCATATCTGAGATGGTTTTCTTAATAAAATTCTTAATCCCCTAATAATTTACCCTTGTTTTCCATTGTTTCCTTAGATCAATCAATATCCTTAATATGATCATATGCCTTCCTCTAGAGGTTCAAAGGTCTACTAACAATCTTCGTATTTTCTGCAGGTCAGATTCCTCTGGCTCCAGCTTCAGTATTGGTACTCACTGTGATAACTATGCCTGCCTTTTTTACTGACCCTGAAAAGCCACGACCTTGCCCCTATTATTTCAGGAGTCTGTCATCCCCATTGCTGTTAGTGAGCCTAGTGCCATAAAGGCACCTTCCAATACCCCTCTTAACAGCTGATGACCCTCTTACCAGTTTCCTCCTTATTTTTGGTAACAGCATCCTCTTAGCCCTGCTGAAGAGCATAGCCATCTGGTGGTTTTCTGGCCTTACATATGATATCCACTCTTGCATAACCTGTCCTCTAAGTCTTTGATCCATTGTTCTACCATCTGCCACTGCAATTCTGGCACTTCTGCCTCACTTAGTGTGGGCCATCAATTTCAACAAGCTTATAAGAGCCCTCCTAGCAGGATGTTAGCATCATCTCTACTGATCCTTCCAAGGGTGTTAAACCCTGCATCCCAGATGAGTGCTACCAAATGATTAAACCATTCATTATCCAACTTTACCCTCCAATCTCTTCCTCCCCATAAAGACACACACTCAGAGTCCAGTCCCATAAGTATGGTCTTGGCTCGTATTGGTAAATTTTGTCTAGGTTCAGAGACTACTTCAGTACACTTTGATCCTTGAGGAGGCCCAGTACCTTCCTGGCTTGATTATGTGGTGAATTAACATTAGTGGTTGGTCTGTGGCCAGGAAGACATACAGCGTTAGGCTTCCAAGGAGGGGAAGAGGTAATGTGTTTCTTTCAAGGGAGAGGCCTCATATAAATAATCTTCAAGCAAGGGTAGTGGATGGCAGGTTGGTATAATGTTTTGCAGTGTTCTGAGGGTGGTTCGGGAGCTCTGGTAGCATAGTGGCTAAGACACTTGCCTGCTAACCAGTGGGCTGGCGGTTCAAACCCACCAGCCACTCCTCGGAAGGAAGGTTGGGCAATCCTACTTCCGTAGTGATACTGCCTCGGAAACCCAAGGAGGGGTCGCTATGAGTCGGGGCCGACTCGACAGCACATAACAACAACAACAACGAGGGTGGTTCACTGTAACTGTGGAATTTTAGAATTCAACTTTATCAATCCAGATATTCTCATTCTCTATCTTGGTACCTTACTGCCCAAATCTGGGGTCAGTATGTTGAAGCAGAAGATCTAGTTAGCTTCAATGTTCAATTTTTTTCTGGAGTCTGCTTCTCTTTAGATTAAGCACTTCTCTGGTTCTCAGTATTTTCTGCTCTCTGGCTACAGAAAATTAGTCACTTTAAAAGCTGTCAAAGATGTCTTCTGTCATTCACACCTACCATTTAATTGCTGATCACCACCCCCAGCCTTTCATTATCTTTTTTGTAAACTACCAACTATCCCTGCCTAATCCCATTGTAGTTATAATTTTGATTCCTCCCCTAGTTCTAACTCATTTTACCTGTTAGGCCATTTCTGTCCCCAGTATAACAGCCCACTTCACCCCTGATGAGAGTTTCAGGGACAACATAGCTACCTTATGCTTCACCTACCACCAGTGAGAAGGTCCTTATTGCTAGCCAGCTGGCAGTTGATCCACCTCCAGAATCCTATTTTCACAGACTACTCTAGCAGAGGGTGGCCAATGTATCAGGTTGGAACTCAAGAGAAGTAGATTCTGACATTCATAAGCAGAAAGTTAACTAGAAAATTGTTAAAAGAATTTAAACCTGTGGGGAAAGATAAGGAAGCCACATTTGAAAGAGAGTTGAGCTTGGATGTATTCACAGCAAAGGACTTAGCCAACCCTATGTGCAACTCTGAGAAGTTGGGTTGGCTTTTTATCCTGAGTGTCTCAGTTGTCACAAGAAGGTTGGCTTTAAACACTCACTTTGTCCAGGCATTGATCCCAGGCCACCCCTTGTATGACAGCAGACTTTGATACAGATGTATGTTGGTTGAATAAACCCACTTGCCTTGTATACTCCTCACCATTAACATGTGGTGTTTTGTAGACCAAGGGGTATGTAGAGCATGAAGAGATGTTTTCTCTCCTAATGCTTTTTTATATTCTACTACATTATAATAACAGTGTGTCTCTAAGCTGCTGTTGCTTGTCAAATTAAGGAGTGACAGAAATATTCTTCCCTGTATTCTTGACCGTAAAGCAATTCAACAGGACATTCAGGGAATTAGGCAATGCGTCATTTATTTCTAATGTCCACAGGGCGCAATAAACTCTTATTTCTGACATGCATGGTGCTGGCTTCTCAGAACCTAAACAACTATTCAATTCCTGTCATCCTTATATTTGACCCACCACTTTTCCCTATGGTACACATCTCATGAAACATAAGCATCAACTCGGAAGATGCACCATAGATCCAATATTTATTGAAAATATATGTACCAAGTCTGCTTCTCACCAAGTTGTATGAATGAAAGAGACAAAGACAAGCAACCTAGACAATGAAAACCACACAGAATCTAAATACACAAATGTGGATAAGCTATTTCATCCATCAAGACATTTATTCAGAACATCCCCCCCCATACACACACACACACACACACACACACACACACACACCAAGTTACCAATGGTTGAAATTTGATTCATTGTGTTTTGTTTCTTCTCCCTGATCCTTTGTGTAGATGATTTCAATAATTAATAAGTGGTCAGTAAAACACCTTCAAGAAAGAGGAGGAGGAGGATAAAGGCAATATATTTAAAGGAGAAGAAATGATGTCTAGAAAGTTGAGAGTCAGCTCTGCATACTAAAACTCACTGCCCTCGAATCTGATCTGACTCATAGTGACCCCTCCTTGGGTTTCCGAGGCGGTTGTTGTTGTTGTTGTTATGTGCCGTCGAGTCAAACCCGACTCATAGCGACCCCCCCTTGGGTTTCCGAGGCAGTATCACTACGGAAGTAGGATTGCCCAACCTTCCTTCCGAGGAGTGGCTGGTGGGTTTGAACCACCAGCCCTCTGGTTAGCAGGCAAGTGTCTTAGCCACTATGCTATGGAAATAGATTGCTCAACCTTCCTTCCAAGGAGTGGCTGGTGGGTTTGAGCTGCCAGCCTTCTGGTTAGCAGTCATGTTAAATGGCATACTACAAAGAGCTTTGGAGTTCATCAGATATGGATTCAAATCCTAGCTCAACTACAATGAGCAAAACTCTGAATTTCAGTGAATAGGCCCGTAAAATGGAATGAAAAATTATTGGATTCTTTGACTGTGACATGGATGCAAAGGCTCCAGCTCAATAGTTCTTGCTGCATCAATATAATAAATTCAGTAAATAGCAATATCTTCTGGTTGTGTTACCTATTAGTCATTTTGCCAGCAATGGGATTTATTTATAGTGACCTGTTCACTCCTTCAGCCAATGCACCAAAAAGTTAAAGAGGTGGCTTAGTGCTATCCCTGGTGGTGCATATAGTTTTGTTTTTAGTAACTAACCGAAAGTTTTGTGGTTTGTATCTAACTCAGAAAAAAGGCCTGGTGATCTACTTTAGAAAAATCACAGTCGCTGAAAAACCTTGTGGAGCACAGTTCCACTCCAATCCATGTGGAGTCACCACGGGTTGAAGGTGCTTTGATGGCAACTTTTTTTTTTTTTAAGTGCTATCTCAGCTTCAGAATTCTGCTTTGAAAGTCTACCCATAATACACTTTGCCATGCGTGGGTCATGGAAGGGCCTTCAAAACTTTGATGGTCTATCTATGACAAGGAGACATGCACTGAGATTCCTGTATCACTAACAGTAAAAGGCAAATGTGAGAACTAAAGAGGTCTGACTCAATTTTGGATCCCCACCAGCTGTTCAGGAAAAGCCAACTGCTTTCAGCATGGGTCACACCTGCTTAATTAGCAGCAATAAGAACCTTTAGATGACCACCGAGGAATTAAATAGCTACAGATAAATAACCTAAAAGGGCTTAACGATGCTATACCAAACAGAGAGGAACAGAATGCAATCTACTAACGTGATTGCAACTAGAATTGCAGGTTAATGACCTTGTATTTTACAATTTAATGGGGCACACATAACAGCAGACTGGAAGAAATGAATGATAGGATATAAATGTGTATACTGGCATTTCATAAATAAATTATTATACACTAATTGTAATTAAATTGCCTTGTTTTAATATAATCTAGTAATTATGCAATGAGTTGTTCAGTCCTTGGCTTTTTATTTTTCCCCCCTAAACTGGAAGCAAATAAAAGTAGTTGACTCAGCTAAAACGATCACGATTATACTCCCCTACTTCTCTTTTATTGTTGTGAGAGGTTTCTGGCCATACTAGCTATCTACAAAAGGATTGTTTTTGTTGTGTTTTATTTTTGTTTGTGTATATATAAAGCAACTTAAGAAGCTGGGTAAATCAGAAACAGTGGTATCACTAGGGGGGTTCAGGAGATAAGGGCCACATCAGGTGACATTGTCAGAGCGAGTCACATCAAAATGACTAAATATAAAATTTGGTGCAGTGTTTTAGCAGGAATTTATTTTTTATAAAAATATCCCTGTGGTTAGTTATAATAACAAAAACATTTTATATAAGCCTAGTTTACATGTATCAGTATACCTACAAGGCTAAGACTCTATGCTAATTTACTGTTAGTATCTTCTAATGCTCTCTGGTTAAAGCTGTCATTATTAGCCAATTACAGTGATGCTGGAGTCATGTGATTTTGTCTGCATGCACTAAAAGCATTCGCTGTTGTTTTCATTGCAACCAGTGTTTTCATGGTCACTAATATTGTCAAATTTTCTCGTGTTTTAGCTATAATACTGTGGTAATTAGTAGTTGTGAACTTACATCAATAATTTTCTTTTGCGAATAAAGTAGAAATCAAAGGAAAAGGAGGAGAAAAATCAACAATGGTCTCTGCTTAGTTACTATTAAAGTTGTAATTCAATGTAGACTGATTTTCTGAAACAACTTTGCTGTTAGTATTCGTATAATCTAAGAATATTACATTTAAGCAATTTACAACTATATTTATCACATTGTTGTTGTTGTTATGTGCCATCGCTCATAGC
>NW_006921669.1:2162815-2165363 GCF_000298275.1 Orycteropus afer afer
AAAAAAAAAAAAAAAAAGAGGAAGAAGTTAAATCTACGCCTTACATCAATCACTAAAAGTTCATCTGCATTTATTCACTTAGCCAAGATACTCCTGCCTTGCGGAAAAATCTCAGCACAAAAAAATATTACTTATTTTCTGCTTTCATAACTTTTAAGAATAACTTGGTAAAAAATGAATATGATATTTTAACCAACAAACAACAAGGGAAAACATTTCTTTTCCAGGTGCTGCAAAGAAATCAATATTAAGATGTGAATACTCACCAGACCCTAAGAGTCAATGTATTATTATTATTATTATACCATTTTACTGATGAGGTAACTGAGACACAAAACAATTAGGACACAATGCTTCTCTGTAGACAAGGCCAATTGGTTCCAGAGATTGCACATTTAATAGCCTCACCATAGCTTGTCAAATAAGAAATATTATGTACTATATATAGTATGGGAGGTCTGGTAGCATAGTGGCTAAGACACTTGCCTGCTAACCAGACGGCTGGTGGTTCAAACCCACCAGCCACTCCTCGGAAGGAAGGTTGGGCAATCCTACTTCCGTAGTGATACTGCCTTGAAAACCCAAGGAGGGGTCGCTATGAGTCAGGTTTGACTCTACGGCACATAACAACAACAACAACATATATAGTACGTGCACTCTGGTGGCATAGTGCCTAAGGCATCTGACTGCTAATCAGAAGGCTGGCAGTTCAAACGCACCAGTCACTCCTTGGAAGGAAGATTGGGCAACCTACTTCTGTAGAGATAGCGCCTCAGAAACCCAAGGAGGGATCACTATGAGTCAAATCGACTCAATGACAATGAGTATTTTTGTTTTGTTTTATACTCAAAGTAGGGCAAGTTAATTTATAATCAAGAATTAGACCACAGAAGGTTTCACAGCAGAGGTGGAGGGCAAGTTGAGGTTTTAAAGATGGAAAGATGTGGATGGGTAAAGAAGGGCAGATGAAGTGAGCAGAGTGAGAAAACTCAGCACAGAAGTGGGAGTGGACATGGCATGGCAGGAGGCAAGGGCTCAGATAAACTGCAGGGAGTGATAAGACCGGACAAGATCATTATAGAAGAATTTGACTGTCAAATTAAGTATCTTCAGAGGTTTCTGGCACCAAAATTCTCAGACACAGATCTTCCTCAAGTATCTCTATATCTTAGCTCCACAGGCTGATACCTGCTTCTTAAAGAAAGTAACATTTGCATAGAAACAAAAAAACTCAGATGGCTCAACCTTTGTCTGATGAATCCAATTAAGGTCAAGGCTGGCCTGCAGAAAGGCTTTGTACTAATCAGAAAAGGGGCACATGGCTTGTTGAACAGATGTGTCTTTGTACTAGTTAGAGAAAGTTCCTGGGCAGATAAAAGTTCAATTACTCAGCTTGGCTGGTGGACCAAAGGCTGGATTTTAACACCTACTTACCCTTTCACCCAGGAGATGCTTGGTTATTTCCAACTTGGCCAAACTTGTATTCAGCAGACTTGATCACAATGCATTTTAAAAATTTCTTCTAATTTCCAAATATTTGTATAATAACAAAGATGGTTTATATATACACACACTTAAAGCTGATGATAGAAAATTCTCCTATTCTGCTTTTGGGAAAGAAAGACTGAATATTGAGAAAACATCAGTACTACCCAAAGCGATCTATAAATTCAATGCAATCCCAATCCAAATTCTTTAGGGACATGGAAAAATCAGTCCAGCCACAGTAGTCAAAACAGCTTGGTATTGCCACAATGATGCACAAAGACCAGTGGAACAGAGTTGAGAATCCAAAGGGAGCTCCATCCAACTATGGACAGTTGATCTTTGACAAAGGGCCGGAACCTGTTCAATGAGGAGGACATAGTCTGCAACAAATGGTGCTGGCAAAATTGGGTATCCATTTATGCAAAAATGAAAAGAGAGTCATACCTTACACTATACGCAAAAACTAACTCAAGAGAGATCAAACACCTAAAGGGAAAACTGAAAACTATAAAGTTCATCAAAGATAAAATAGGGACAAACATAGAGCCCCTAATACATGGTATAAATGGACTATCAAGCATAACCCAAAAAGCACAAACAGCAAACGAGAAATTAGATGACTGAGACCTTCTAAAAATTAAATTCTTACGTGTATCACAAGACTTCTCTAAAAGAGTAAAAAGAGAACCTACAGATTGGAAAAATATATTTGGCAAAGGGACTTGTGATAGTTGGAGCTGTGTGTCAACTTGGCTGGACCACAATTCTGCGTGGTTTAAGCAGTTGAGATATTTGAGATGTGGGTTATTCTCATGATGGGATTGGATGTATATGTTTTGAGCAGCCAACCTGTTGAAAGGGAGTTTCCCTAGGGATGTGGTCTGCTTCCAATATATTTATGGACATCCTGGGAAGAGACACTCTTCTGTGGATCAGGATTCTGTTGTGCTACCTACAACTGTGCATGAGCGAGCAATCCACCATCTGGCCTAGAGATATTGGATTCGTCATTCGTTGGAGTCAACAGCCGGTATACTGCCTGCCAACCTTGAGCTCATCA
>NW_006921669.1:2167088-2186606 GCF_000298275.1 Orycteropus afer afer
TTCTTCTATTTGACTTCAGGAAAGTCTAATAAACATGAACACTGACTAGCCAAGCAAGCTGAAAAGAATTTCTTAAAGTAATTCTCCCAATTGAAGTCATCAGGAACATTTAGCCAAATTCAGCTAATGATACTGCTCAGAGTTCTCTATCCCAGCTTATATGACATTAAGGCTTGAAAGCTTCCTATGGTCCTCAACCCAGGTTGCTTGGACAAATGCCACTTAAGAGTTAACATGTTGCTTCTCCTCAAGTTTGTCTGATAGTTTTTCAAATAATGACCCACAGCAGGTAAAAAACTCTGTCAACCCTTTTCAAGCACAACCATATGCACTAGTCATGCCCTAGGATGAGAGGTTATGGGCACCAACAAGGGACCACATGTCATGGAAGAGGGGGTGCCCATTTTCACTGCTGCAGAGATTTTAAAGGACTGTTTTCTTGGCTTGTTGTGTTTATGATATCAATGTCTGGCTTCTTTGACTAACGCAGGCAGCAGGCTTCAGATGGACCAAGATGGTTAATGCTTGAGTATACATCTCATTTTGTCAGTAAGATCTAACCACTCCAGAGGAAATTAGCTTGCCTCAAGTGAAAGATGTAATCAATAGTTATTTCAGGCATCACTGTCTTAACAAGATAATTCATTAAATTAGGGTGGTAGCTGATGGAGATGTTCTCAGATGTTATCAATTATGAATGACCTCCTTTTGAAGAAAACAAGATAGGCCCTCTCTGGTCAGATACCAGCCAGCTAGGCGGCTGTGTCTGAAGCTACAGGCTTTCTGAGTTTATAGGCAATCAGATTTGACTTTCTTAATCCATGTTCTCATCTAATTCAATTAGTAATCTACTGTGCTCAGCCTGACTGACTGAGGAAGGCAGCTCTCTATAGAGAAGACCTTAGCCTTCAGGAATCCCTGGAGGAAACTCTACTTCATCTCATCATTCTGGGAGAAATAAAGTAGGTTAAGGATCAAATAGAATAAGTTAAAACATGAGGGCTAACTGGGTGAACTGGAGGAGCAGGTTTTAACCATTTCAAAAATTGTCACTAACAATAGGAAGGATGACAATAGCTATAATTTGAGAGGTCTTTCTGCCCCAAAGGGGCCCTGGTAGTGCAGTGGTTAAGCACATGGCTGCTAACCAAAAGCTCAGTGGTTGGAACCCACCAGCCGCTGAGAAGGAGAGAGATGTCACAGTTGGCTTCTGTAAAGTTTACAACCTTAGAAACCATATGGGGCAGTTCTACTCTGTCCTGTAGGGTCCCTATGAGTTGGAACCTACTAGATGGCAGTGGGTTTCCGCCCCAGGCCCTATGTGTATTTCATGTTAGTAAAGTGCTTGTCACAACCATCTTCATGCTTCTTGGGCTGTGAGGCTGAGGAAACAATGTCTCAAGATGGTAAACTCAGGATCATTTCTCTAAATCCAAATGGCTACTTGTTGTCGGTGCTAGGATTTATGTCCAGTCCTGTCTGATTCAAAGTTATGGAATTATCTACCACAGGATATAGCCAACGAGTACTTATCCTGACTCCCAAGGTTAATAGGATACAGAAGAACCTGTGCCAGAGGACCAGAGTTCGTTTTTGAAGGACCACCCATTCTAAGCACAGGTAAAATCAGCAGCTACTTATCAGTAGGTTGGGGGCGTCTTTTTAAATTCAAATTATTATGTGTAAGGGGATATGGAACAGAGTGGAAAATGACTCCCTGAAATATCAACAGATTTAAAACAAGTTTTTGCTGTATTTTCAGATACTGTGTAGGACCTTAGAGAATAAGGCAAACCAGCATAGAGAAAAGAAAGTTACAGAATTCATGGTTTCAATGAGATGCCAAAGTAGAACAGAAGGTTTTGTTATCTTTGCTTCCTTGAGAAGAAATAACCGTTCCTTTAAAAAATGCCTAGCTTTGTCTTAGAGGGCTACAGGAGAAGAGGTTTTTCATTAGCCAGTCACCCACAGTGATCAGGTATAATAGTAAACAACAATTACAAACGTGGTAAGATTTGTCTCGGAAGGAAGATGGGGCAATCTACTTCCGTAGTGATACTGCCTCGAAAACCCAAGGAGGTGTCGCTATGAGTCAGGTCCAACTCGACGGCACTCGTAACAACAACAAGGAGAAGATTTGTCTAGCACTTTTAGGGAAAGTACAGGGTGAGCCTTATCGATCTATTTGGAAACTGAGGAAACTGAGGCTAAGGAGCTAACCAAATTGCCAAAGCCCAAGCAGCTGTTAATCACCACAGCCGGCAAGGCTGTCTGTAGCACTAGAGGCTTCTTCCCTGTAGCTAAGAGGCAAACAAAAAGCCTCCCATCCCACCTGAGGGTAACACGCTGTAGAGAACTGTACACTCGGTCCTTTTCTGTTTAGGTCCCTTCCAGGGCTTTGAAGGGGTGTGTTTTGGTTTGATCTCCAGGTAAGAATTTGCATTTCCACCCCAGTTATACTGAATCAGGATCTGTATTTTAACAAGATCCCTGGGTGATTCTCGAAATGTATATTATTATTCAGTATATCTGGGATGGAAATACAAATTCTCAGAAAGGGGTCAAACCGGCTGCTCTCAGCATAGAAACGGAATTCACAGATTGTGTGCTTGTGTGTGTGTAGTGTGTGTGAGGAGGTGGATGTGTAGTTAATCCTAATGGCCCCTTCTAAGGCCCAGGTTAGGAGCTCTGGTAGCATAGTGCCTAAGGCACTTGACTGCTAACCAGAAGGCTGGCGGTTCAAATCCACCAGCCACTCCTCGGAAGGAAGGTTGGGCAATCCTACTTCTGTAGTGATACTGCCTTGGAAACCCAAGGAGGGGTCGCTATGAGTCAGGGCCGACTCGACGGCAAATAACAACAACAAGGCCCAGGTTAAGGCTAAATGAAACAGACCAGCATTTGATGTTTAAAAATGTAGCCCCAAACGAATTGCACTTTCTTAGTGTTGGAGATAGAACAGTGACTTTTCAGCTCACCTTGTAGTAAAGGAGCATAGTTAGGGTGGGCAAGGAATACGAAGAATGCTCCCTTCTTTCAGTCATCTAACAATGATTGTTGTTGTTGTTGTTGTTTGCCACTGAGTCGGCCCCAACTCATAGCGACCCCTCCTTGGGTTTCCGAGGCAGTATCTCTACGGAAGTAGGAATGCCCAACCTTTCTTCCGAGGAGTGGCATTGAATATGAGAACTTAAAACAGAGGCACATGGAGTGTATAAACAGAGGGTCTGGAAGCAGGGCCTTAACTTCATTTTTAAGGTCTTAACATGAGTCTAGAATCAGTGTTGAATTTTAAAACTCACTTTTCTTGTAGCAGTTCCACTAACGTTAATGCTGACCTAATCTTGAGACATTCTTTTTCTCTGAGGTCTGGCAGGTGCAGAATATCACAATCTATTCCCAGATAGTCTTTCTACTGTGGTCAAACAAATGCAAGCTGATACTCAAAGAGTCATAATGTACAGCATTACCTGTAAAGATCAATCTTTACAGTGGACCCCAGAAACAGACATGATCGAGAAAACAATTATTATAACAGTTTACCTGAAAAACCTGTCCTGTCATGTCTTGTGCCCATCCTGTAATAGTTTGGAGAGCATGGACATGGACACTTGTAATTATGTATCCTTAACCAATCAGGTAACCCCATGTATATGTTATTCACCCATCCCTGTTCAATCCTAGCTTTCAGATACCTTGTCTTTGACTCCAGGTTATCTTTCTGCTAATTAAGATTTTGTAACTTTCAGGTCTTGCTCCAACTGTATAAGAGTGTCGTCTTCCTCCTTGTCTGGCAGAGCGGCCATTTGCACTCTGAATTTGGACATCTTTCTGGTCTGGACCATCTCTATCCCTCAATAAACCTCTGTTGCTTTCACTTACACAGACTCCATGACATTGCTCTACAACATGATGAAGAGCTATTTTATCATCTGACTTAAACGGGAACAATGTAATAGGCTAGGTTTTGTATGTGGAAATGGCAGATGCTAAGCTTTCTTACATGTGCTCTGTGGGTGGGGTTGGGTGGGCAGGATACAGAGATGTCAGTGTGGCCAGACCATTTTTCCTTATCAAATCACCATGAGCAATGCAAACAGTGAGAAAGATCAGGGGCCATATAATCACATTTCCTGTTTCTAACAGTAGCATTTTCTTCAGAATAAACTTGCTATCAAGATAATGGTCATCATTGCCAGTTGATTAGAAAAACAACTCTAAAGTTTTTGTCTCTGGAAAGCCAATCTGAAGATGAGAAGAGGGTAACAATATAGCTGAGGCTTTTGCTTGATGGGGTTGAAGGCCAAAATAAATCACAGTCTGGTTAGATTTCAAATATTTGAGATCTCAACTCATTTCAGCTAGGCTAGTGTGATAAAAGACTCCAGAGATTCACGGTCTGTGATTCCTGCATATAAAAACCTAGTAATTTAGAGAAGTCTTACACGTATGTAACAACTGGAGAAACAGGCAGGTGGTTTATCAGGGAATGCATCCAGTGTTAGACAGAGAAGGACGGTCCTTTGCCACTAACAAGTATATTAGGATGCATAAGTATATTAGGCTAATAAGTTTGTTAAGCTGCAGACCAGATGCAAATGTGTTTAATCAAAACCCTAAATGCTTAGAGAAACACCCAAAATTAGTGTAACAATATTTATTGTGAGTAGATATGATTCTAATTGGGCAACATTAATACTGTGTAAGCAGACCACTAAAACTGACATGTTTGACGTAACTAAACTGGGTAAGCAGGGTCCAGATTAGACTCCATCTTACTTTAGACTTCATTTTCCCCTCAGTTTGACTTCTGCTTTGACATGTGTCTAAAACCAAAAACCAAACTCACTGCCGTGGAGTTGAGTGTGACTCATAGCAACCCCTCCTTGGGTTTCTGAGGCAGTATGACTATGGAAGTAGATTGCCCAACCTTCCTTCCCAGGAGTGGCTGGTGGGTTTGAACCACCAGCCTTCTGGTTAGCAGTCAAATGCCTTAAGCACTATACTGACTTGCATCTAGACTATTGTAAAAACTTTAACTGTCCTTATCAAACAAGGGTGGGGGTCAGGAATGGGGTTAGTGGAGGAAAGCCTTGTCAAAGACATTTATCAAGAATGCTTGCACAGTTTGTACTCCAAAATAAATTGTTGATGTTAAGAAAGATCAATCATGCAACTATCACGCACCCCCATTTTCTCCCCTCCCCTTCCCTGAGGCTAGTGAAAGTCTCACCCATCTCAGGGGGCAGGGCTGCCATGCCTAAGATTGCCAAGGGGATGGGACCACCATTCCATGCCTTCCCTTTTTACTATATAAAGGCTTACCTCATCCTCCCTGAGTTGGAACATATTGTACACCACTATATGCTGCCTGGTTTGAACTATTCTATCTCCCTCAGTAAACCTCTTGGTTTTATTTTAATAGTCTGCAATTTTTGTTCCACAATAACACAAAAGTATATCTGGAAGGTGTTCCAAAGAGGAGAGAGTGAAAGCAGGTAATGTAGGCCATTGTTATGTTCAGTTTTAAGGAGATAACATCAAAACAGTACACAGTTCCAGAAGACTGGCAATTCAAACCCACTAGCCACTCTTCAGAAGGAAGGTTGGGCAATCTACTTCTGTAGTGATACCACCTCGGAAACCCAAGGAGGGGTCAAGCATATAACAACAACAATGACATGGCAAATGTTTTCCAGTCAGACCCTGGGATTCCTGCTCCTTGAAACTGACTGCACATAGATAATACTCTAAAAGACCCCAATGTCCAAGGCCAAATGGTCTCCACTAAACTGCTTTCTAGGCTATTGTTTGACTTGAAGGTGATTCCAGGAAACTAGTTGCTTCAAGGTTCAAAAGTACACGTTAGGATGGATGATCTGAGTGGATTACCCCATTTTATGAACCCAGAAATCTGGATTCTAGGAGAGCCGAGACAATTTTGTCAGTTTGCATTCCACTGTAGCTACTGACTAGCTGTGCTCTCTAGGAAAATGACTTAACTCTTTGAAAATTAATTTCATCACCTGTAAAATAAACAATCTTAGCTAATACATAGGACTTCTGTGAGGATGATGTTGGGTAATCCAGGTAGTTATTAAGTTGTCATTTTGATGATTTATAGCCAGGTTTATTTCTTTTGAGACTACAACTTTAATACATGTAAGGAAATTGTAATATATTTTCCTTAGAAGTTGTTTCAAAACTCATAGGAGAGTTAGTTTTGTTTAGAAAAAAAAAAGGATTTGAAATATTTTCAGTTGAAGGGGAAAAAATCAATGCATTCCAGAGTGCTGTCAATAGGACCAATTATATATCTCAATGGGCATAATGAAGAATGGCTTGTACTTATTCTTACAGCTAATTTTTAAATCTGATGTCTGACAATACATCGTCCTAAGCACTATATCTAAAGCAGATTGACATGGAAATATAATCCATCTTTGTCTTCCAAATGATCGGCTACCAACTGAGGAACACTTGATACATCTATATTTCTGAGTGCATAATTCAAAATGGCACTAAAAAGAATTGCCTAATTTCACATACATGGAAAGTAAAGTTTGCTGACAAATTTATGTGTTTCTACCTGTTAAACACTGTTCTGCTGAATTTTTTTTTTTACTAATTTCTCTTTAAACACAGTTCATCTTCAGGCTTGGTGGTGGTTTTTCCCTGGGTCTTGATGGACTTTAAATCTGTCAGGGAAAAACCCAGTACATTTGACTCAGTGTTAGAAAGGTAGCAGTCTGAGGCTGTGAGTCACAGTGGCACTGAAGGTGACACACAACCCCTTAAGGGGCAATTTACACTGGAGGTCTTCATAAACTTATGGTCCCCACCAGCCCAATTAGAAATTGATAACATTTGCAGTTGCTGTTCCTATCCACATCATATTGCACTGGTAAAATCTGCTGAAAAAGACCTCTTTAAAGTGTTATGGAGCAATGTTATGGAGTCCCATTTTGAAGACTAAATGTGCCTAACCCAAGCCATGTTATTTCCGGCCACCTCATATGTGTATAAGAACTATACAATGAATAAGGAAGATCAAGAAGAGTTGATGCCTTTGAATTATGTTGTTGGCAAGGAATACTGAAGATAACATGGGCTGCCAGAACGAACAAATCTGTCTCTGAAGAAGTGCTGCCAGGACGCTCCTTGGAAGTGAGAATGGCTAGACTTCATCTCACCTTGGTCACGTTGTCAGAAGGGACTATTGCCTGGAGAAGGATATCAGATTTGGCAAACTAGAGCATCAGTGAAAAAGGGAAGGTCCTTCAGTGAGATGAATTGACACAGTAGCTGCAACAATAGGCTCACACATAGCAAGGATTATGAGGACTGCGCAGTACTGGGCAGTGTTTTGTTCTGTTGTACACAGACTCACCATGAGTTGGAGCCAACTCGATGGCACATAACAACAACAACAAAACATCTTATGAAACAGCCAAGTGACACCAATGTCAGGGCACTTTGACAATTACACGGTAGATGAGAACTTCAGTTCTACAGCACTTGGTTTGTGGAAGGCTGTGGTCTACAGAGGGAACCCTAACTCCTGCTCCATACTTACCCTCATATGATGATCAACAAAGACTGGGTACTATAACAAAGCACAGGGAATAAATTAGATGGTGTGCTCAGCTATCAGAAATGACAGTGTCTGGGGTCTTAAAAACTCATCCTAAAACAAGTAGCTTAGCCATCTAAAGGAGCCATCAACCAGTCTGTGCAGAAAAAAGCACACCCACCTAAGAGTGATCAAAGGATTTTAAATAAAAACCATAATCAAGAGGAAGGAATGTATGAAAGCCTAAATCCGAAAGCATTTGTTTTGTGGAAGGCTGCAGTCTATAGCAGGAGCCATAACTCTATTCTGAGTCTTGACATAAATTCAGAAGTCACTTGAGTTCTTTATGGTACTTCCCCAATGCTTATTGGCCATTAAACCAACAGTATTAGGATCTCTGGCAACATAGTGCCTAAGGCACTTGACTGCTAACCAGAAGGCTGGCAGTTCAAACCCACCAGCCACTACTTGGAAGGAAGATTAGGCAATCTACTTCCGTAGTGATGTTGTTGTTGTTGTGTTTGTTGTTGTTATGTGCCATTGAGTCGGACCCGACTCATAGTGACCCTTCCTTGGGTTTCTGAGGCAGTATCACTATAGAAGTAGATTGTCCCATCTTCCTTCCTAGGAGTGGCTGGTGGGTTTGACTGCCTCAAAAACCCAAGGAGGGGTCACTTGAGTTGGGTCTGACTCCACTCCAGGGCAAATAACAACAACAACAACAACATACCTATGCTTATACAAGTCAGGGCTAGCCAGAGCAGTTTGCCCTCAGGAAGAATGTAGTTGAAAGTAGCTTAGTATGCAAAAGAATGATCACACAAGGAACTAAGGAACTTGCTCAGGCATATCCTTCTTACACAAAAATTTACCTGGACATGTCCTCAATGATTTTTTTTTTTTTAAATAGCCAAAATCGCAATATTTTTTAACCTGCAATTATGTACTTATTCCAATCATGGTCCTTTCCCATTTCTGTAGTCCCACCTGTGAATTGAATAGAACTGTCACCAATCATCATCTTGTGATGATTTCTTTTGTTCCCACAGTATATAATGAACAGCATGACTGTGGATCAGTGGATTTTATTGGCCTCTATACTGGGTCATGCTGCCAGTTTCCCTCATTTGGATACTTTTTGCTTTTGTTTTTTTCCTGATTGTTGTTGTTGTTAGGTGCCATGCAGGTGGTTCTCATTCATAGTTACCTTATGTACAACAGAATGCAATAATGCCTGGTCCTGAGTCATCCTCTCAATTGTTGCTACGTTTGAGCTCATTGCTACAGCCAGTATGTCAATCCATCTCAATGAGGGTCTTGCTCTTTTTGGGTGACCTTCTACTTTACCAAGCATGATGTCCTTCTCCAGGGAATGGTCCCTCATGATAAGATGTCCAAAGTATAATGAGATGAAGTCTCGCCTTCCTGGCATGAAAGGAGCATTGTGGATGTACTTCTTCCAAGACAGATGTGTTTGTTTTTCTAAAGTCTATGGTATATTTAATATTTTTCAGCAACACAATAATTCCAATGCATCAATTCTTCATTGGTCTTTCTTATTCATTGTCCAACTTTTGCATGCATATGAGGCAATTAAAAATATCATGCCTTGGTCAGGCACACCTTAGTCCTCAAAGTGACATTGTTGCTTTTAACACTCTATGGAATTTTTTATTGCAGATATGCCAAGAGCTCTGGTGGTGTAGTGTCTAAGTCATTTGACTGTTAACCAGAAGGGTGGTGGTTCAAATCCACCAGCCACTCAATGGAAGGAAGACTGGGCAATCTAGTTCCAAAAACCCAAAAGGGGTCACCATGAGTCAGAATCAACTCAATGACAGTAAGGTGTCTTTTTGTTTTTTTCGTTTATGACCAAAGCAATATGTCATTTGATTTTTTGATTTTTTGACTGCTGCTGCCGTGGGCACTGATTATGGATCTAAGTAAAATGAAATCTTTGTAAAACTCAATCTTTGCTCCTTTTACCATGATGTTATTTGTCCAGTTGTGAGGATTTTTGTTATATATATATATATATATATATACACACACACACACACACACATACATATATATTTAGACACACACATATATATACACATATATATGTGTATATTTGTTGCTGTTGTTAGGTGCCATTGAGTTGTCTCCAACTCATAACAACTCTATGCACAGCAGAACAAAACACTGCCCAGTCCTGTGGCAGCTCCATGAACCTTACTATACTTGAGCCCATCATTGCAGCCACTGTGTCAATCCATCTCATTGAGGGCCTTCCCCTTCTTCGTTGACCCTCTACTAAGCATAATAACCTTCTCAAGGAATGGTTCCTTCTGACAAAATGACCAAAGTAAGTGAGATGAAATTCGGCCATTCTCACTTCCAAGGAATATTCTGGCTGCACTTTTTCCAGGACAGATTTGGTAGTTCTTTTTGCAGATCATAGTACTCTTGGGAGCTCTGGTAGCATAGTGGCTAAGACACTTGCCTGCTAACCAGACGGCTGGCGGTTCAAACCCACCAGCCACTCCTCGGAGGGAAGGTTGGGCAATCCTACTTCCGTAGTGATACTGCCTCGGAAACCCAAGGAGGGGTCACTATGAGTCGGGTTTGACTCGACGGCACATAACAACAACAATAACAACAACAACAAAGTACCCTTAGCATTCTTCTCCAACACCACAACTCAAAGGCATCAACACTTTTTTGGTCTTCCTTATTCATTGTCCGGCTCACATGCATAAGAGGCAATTGAAAATGCCATGGCTTGAGTTAGGCACACCTTAGTCCTCAAGGAGATATCTTTGCTCTTCATCACTTGAAAGAGGTCTTTTGCAGAAGATTTGCCCAATGCAATATAGCATCTGATGTCTTGACTGCTGCTTCCACTGATGTTGATTGTAGAACCAAGTAATATGAAGACCTTGACATCTTCATTCTTTTCTCCATTTATTGTGAAGCTGTTTACTGGACCAGTTGTGAGGATTTGTGGTTTCTTTATATTGACATGTAATCCATGCTGCAGACTATAGTCCTTAATCTTTATCAGTCATTGCTTCAAGTCATCCTCACTTTCAGAAGCAAAGTTGTGTCATCTGCATATTGCACGTTGTTAAGGAGTCTTCCTCAATCCTGATGCCATGTTCTTCTTCATATAATCCAGCTTCTTGGATTATTTGCTCAGCATACAAATTGAATAAGTATGGTGAAAGGATACAACCTCAATGCCCTCCCTTCTTGATTTTTTTGTTTTAGGTTATAATAATATAACTTACCTCACTTTATGGCAAGCCTATAAAAGGAGAGCTTACCAAGTCATGTGACTCATCAAAATCCTTCAGTAAATGTCAGAAAGGAAAATTAAATAAAACAAGGCAAGTATGTTTTCATGAAGAGAAGTCTGGGGAAGTACATGTATGGGCCACATTCTGGAAAGGTAGGGCTGTATGAGTTTGGTAATGGAGATCTAGAAGCATCCCCAGAATGGCATAATGGCTGTCTGGAAAGAAAATGGAGAGGAAAAAGAACCTTGGGCTAATGATCATTCCTGAACAATCACCGTGCCCACAAATTAAATATGACCTTAACCCAAATCACAATGACTAACAGTAGTGGATAACTGATTTCCTGAATAGAAAATCAAGCTATTTTTTTTACCAGAAGTAGGGATGAATATTGTGTAGGCCAGAACTAGAAATCATTAAAATCGTAATTATATTTCTGGGAAGAGAGACTAAAACTTTCATCAGATACTCAATGTAAACTAATTCTTTTAAAATGGTTAAGAACTAGTATGAATCATTAATTCTGTATAAACTCCAAAGACAGAGGCAAAGTGGCAGGAGTACTGAAATGGGAATCACAAAGCTTCAGGTTCTTGTTCCCACCAACTGTCTGAGGGGTTTCAAGTCTGCATTTATTAAGATTGGAATATTAAATCTTGACTTGCGAAAGAGCCTGCTACATATTTCTCTTCTCACAGCACTTTTATAATAGCAATTATTTGTTTAATATTTACCTCACATAAAACTCTATGAGGGCAGAGGCCATACCCTTTTTATTTAAGTACCTGGTCATTTTCTGAAATTATATAAGGCATGATATGAACAGTGCTAGGAATAATAAGCAAACAAAATCCGAACTTTATTGATTTTGATTCCCTAGGTTCAAATTAATGGAAGTACACGTATACGAAAGAGTATGTTAGAAAATCTAGACAGTAATCCCAGCTCTCCTGTTAACTAATGATACAACACTGAGTAATTATTAACTTTTCTGAGCTGCTATTTTCCCTTCTGTCACATATAGACTACAATGGGAGATCAAGAATCTTTCCAGAGCTAAAATTGGTGAGTTAGATAGGTGGTAGATCAAAAAGATCACTTGAAATTCAATAATTTATGGATCAGAATTCTGGTATAAAATAATTACTGTAAAGTTTTAGAACATGCATCTAAAGCCTGACACTTGAGACCATCCATTTGCTCCTGTCCCCTTTTTGATTTCCCTTCTGTCTTTTCGCATATTCAAAGCGTTATTGGGCTCTTGTTCTATGTGTGCCAACCTACAGTATGACTAAGATTTAATAGATTTCTCTATATCCTTGTTTTGAATGAACCACCCAACTTTGGCCCAGTAGTATCCATCTTTTGATAAATTCAAAGTCTAGCTATCAATGAGTGTCTTAGTTATCTAATGTAACTATAATAGAAATAGATGACTTTAATGAACAGAAATTTGTTTTCTTACACTATGAAAGTCCAAAGTCAGGGTGCCAGCTCTAGGGGTAGGATCTCTTCCTCTGTCTCTTCTGGTGAACGGTTGTTATTATTCGGCTTTTATTCCTAGAGTCCTTGGTAATCATGTTGCATGCATCTTCCCCTATGTTTGTGCTTGCTTGTTTAATCTGGTCTTTCATATCTCAAAATAGACAGATTTAAGAAATGCCATATATTAATACTGCTCATTAACATAAATATGAAAAATCATTCCCAAATGGTATTATAAACATAAGTATTGGGGTTAGGATTTACAAAACATAGTTTTGGGGGACAGAATCCAATCCATAACAACAAGCTACCTTCATTTATTGCATAAAATAATCGTTATCCAATAATTGTTATGAGAAGTTCTTTTCTGATCTTGAATACACAGTCCATGATACATGAAATAAATGAAGGGAAGTTAATTCTTCCTGTGGCTTCACCTCCTGGAACAGGACTTGGTGATGATATGGTAGCCAAACACATTTTGGGAAGGAGTATTTCTCGACAGCCTTCTTCTTCCCCATTCTTTTACACTTCCCCTACTAATTTGGTTGTACTTACAGCAACCTCTCCTTGGGTTTCTGAGGCAGTATCTTTACAGAAGTAGATTGCCCAGTCTTTCTGCTGAGGAGTGGCTGGTAGGTTTGAACTTCCAGCCTTCTGGTTAGCAGTCAAATGCCATAGGCACTATGCCACCAGAGCTCCTATGAAGTATAACACCTGGAAATCAGTCTCTCTCTCTCTCTCTCCCTTCCCCTCTTTCTCTCTATCTCTGTCATTTTAGATCTGCAAAGTCTGCAGTTCTTATCAGCTTGGTCATTGGTTAAAGACCATTAATAAAACAACGATCAAATAAAACATCTTCATAACAGAGATAAACACAAGCATAAGAAAATACATGACTATTGAAACTATTTATAATATCATATTATTCCAGTATGCTGCTTTATTTTTACCTTAAGTAAAATAACTTGAATAAAGTTTTAGTTTTTAAAGTTTTTCCTTTATACTTCTCAATTATTAATTTTTTATCCCAGCTACTCCTTCAATATGTTTCTAATACTTCTAAGATTCAAATTCAGGATTCACTTCAATACCATTTACACTAGCATGAGCTGTATACCTTGTAAATGGATCAGAAGACTCAATATCACTAAGATGTCATTTTCTGAAATATATATATATATATATATATATATATATATATATATTCAATGCAATCAATCCTGGTCAGAATTTTAACAGGTGTTTTGTTTTTGTTTTTTGTAGAAATTGACAAGTAGATTCTAAAAAATCCCATGGAAATAAAATGGATCTAGTGTATCCAAAATAATTTTGTTTGCAGGTTAAGGTTATTTGATTACTATAAGCTGCAATCAAGAAAGTGAAGTATTGGTGTCAAGAGAGGGAAATAGCTCAATTGAATAGAATAGAGAGTCCAGACATAGATTCACACATATATGGAGAACTGAGTTTTACAAAGGTGCAAAGGCAATTTGGTGGAGAAAAAACAAAGCAGCATCTTTCCAACAAATGGTACTGGAACAATTGGATATCCACATGCCAAAATTTAATGTCTCACACTAGTTAACTCAAAATGGATCATAGGCCTAAACTTAAAACCTAAATCTGCATAAAAATTGTAGAAGAATACACAGAAGAAAATATTTGGGGCTTTTATTAGGTAAATATTTTTTAGTTATGACATCTAAAGTATGATCCATAGTACAATAAATTGATAAATTGAAGTTAACTAAATAAGAGCTTTTACTCTTCAAAAGATGCTGTTAAGAAAATAAAAAGACAAATCACAGATTTGGATAAAACACAAAGCAGACATCTGACACACACATATATAAGCTTATCAAATTGCACACATTCAATGTACATGTTTTACTGTATGTAACTTATATCTCAATAGAGCTGTTAAAAATGAAGGTGAAATAAAGTAACTTCAGAAATACAAATTCTGAAAAGACTACATTAACAGCAAAAAAAATCAAAACGAAAAACCAAACTCACTGCTGTCAAATTGATTCAACTCATAGCAACCTCTCCTTGGGTTTCCAAAGCAGTACTCTACAGAGGTAGATTGCCCAACCTTCTTTCTGAGGAGTGGCTGGTGGGTTTGAACCACCAGCCTTCTGGTTAGCAGTCAAATGCCTTAGGCACTATGCCACTAGAGCTCCCATATTAACAGCATATTGTAAAAGTGTTGTGCAATGAATCTAATCTATGTAGGTCAAAGAATCTATGGCATTTTAAATGTTATCAATAGTGAAATTTTGTGGCACAAAGAAAAAGGAGAATAAAGGAAAAAAAGTGTTCCTGAAAGTTGATTTTTACAGATGTTATCATCCTACTCTTTCTGGCCAAGCCTAAAAATGTAATGCTTTCCTGAGAATCAATGGAAAAATCAGTATCTTTCATTTACTTAATGGTTACATGTAGGGTCAACTGAAAAGCAAGGTGGGATATCAGAACACTGTCCCATAGCAAGTGGGAAGAAGACTTACCTGGGCATACAGAAAATGACTAAGCTAAAGGGTTGACCCTTGAAGATGGCTAGCATTCCACAACATGTGTACAAAGGTATGGCAGACTCAGAAGAGTTTCAACATGTTCTGATATCCATGAAGTTCTAATCCAGAAATGCCAGCAGGACCCAGGAGTGAGGTATTTTAAGGAAGATGAGCAAAAGTATTATGGTTCTGAGTAATCAGTCCATTTGTCACAAGAAGTCAGACTGGTGATGAGAGGGAAGAAATAATCTTTTCAGGAGAAGGTGATAGCAAGATCTCGGGGGAATGTCAATGATTCTGTGAAGTAAGCCAGGATTCAGGAACTCATTCTCAACAGAGAACTCAAGTCCAGCACAAAGATGCCAAGAAGGAAAGGCTTGATAATATGGACAGAACCAGCATCACAGAAAGCAGGGGCTAAGATAGTTGTGAGTTTATGGGCACTTGTATATTGTGTATGTCACACAATATGCACAACTACTGCCTGATCAAGATTAACTCCAAACCCCATGAACTAGTGGCCTAGGACGGCTAATTAAATTCCAGCTTGTCACCTAAGTCTCAGGAATTAAAGCTGGGCAGAAGGTAGGACGTCTCATTAGTTCCACCTGACAGGGGCTAAGGGAAATAGAGGCTAATGCAAAGTTCTTCTGGACCAAATGACTGAAGTTGGCAAAGCTACCCTGAGTTCCTCCCTCCAGGCACTTGATTCTGTGATTTAATCCTCTCACTAACTCTAAGCCACAGCCACTGTTAGTTATAGTGCATGATGAGAAAACTGAAAAACAGAAATTAAGTAAACTCTCCAAGGTCGCACTGCTAAGAAGTGCCATAACCACAATTTAAAGATCATCAGGTGAATTCTAGAGATTTCACATGTCCTAACTATGTTATCATGACCCCTCTACTTGTTAGGATACCTTTGGGGACAGAGCAACACACCAGCTCAACAGCTCTACAGGTACAACCTCCACTGTAACTACTCATTATTTCAAACCAGCACAAAGTTTTGCTCCTCAATTATGAGTCCTTAGGGTTTTGTAACTAGCAAGCACTGTCTTTCTCTTTGAACATGAGACTATTTCATTGATGGACTAAACACTATGCTTCCTCAGTACTGGAGTTCAGTTTGGACCGAAAGAGAAGGCCAAACCTTTATACCTCATGAAAGTATTATTGTTTCCTTGTCATCCCATAGCAAAAAAGAGGTCTGGGATGGGGGAAAAGTGAAAAAAAAAAAAAAAGGGAAGAAGTGGAGAATATCAACCATTTTGAAATCAAGAGTAATTTATAAAATTATATTAAATTTATTGTTTCCATTTTGAAATGCACCCACCAAGCTCTTAACTGTTGAAATCAGCATAATGGTGTTGTGATTTTGTGATGAGCTGTGAATTTCATCTAGCATACTATTCCCAGTTATAGGGATATTTAAATTTATTATGGATTTTTTTTATTATATTTCAAACAAATCAGAGTTTGATAAATTATTTAGTGAAAGCTAGATATGAATCCAGCACCCCCTGAACACAAAGCAAATTTGATTCAAGCAAATGCATTTTTGAAAAATGACTTCTGTCTGCATGATTTATCAATGCAATGTTGAATGGCCCTACAATAGCATGGTATCTGCCCTGCTTTGCATGTGGTCTTTCTACAGGAAACTGAGAGAAAGATGGCAAAAAAAACATAATTTATTTCCACAAGGAGGTAAAGAAAATATCAGGTTTTGTGTAAATTGACACTGTGGCTCAACTATCACAGAATAAAGCAAAAGCAATAAAGAAATATAAAATGTATTTGATCCTGCCATTATGGAAATTATCTATGATTACTGAAGAAAGGAAATGCATCATTACATATAACCAAGCTTATTAACCAATAACATAAAGTGCTTTCTTACATGATAAACTTTCCTCTAAAAGACTATAATCAGCTTAAAGCTAGAGGACACTCCAGAGTATTAGCCAGAGTAAAAAGTTTGTCCTCAATGTGAGGTTTGGAAGGGTACGAACTGCAACAGGTAAAAAAATGTCTATTTGCTAAATCAAGAGATAGTTCAATAGACTCACCAAAACTTAATGATTGATAGGGAGGAAAGGGGACAGATGTTTCAAATATGGTTTCTATGTTTTTAAGTTATATAATGGGAGCTCTGGTGGTGTAGTGCCTAAGGCACTTGACTGCTAACCAGAAGGCTGGCGGTTCAAACCCACCAGCCACTCCTCGGAAGGAAGATGGGGCAATCTACTTCCGTAGTGATACTGCCTCGGCAACTCAAGGAGGGGTTGCTATGAGTCGGGTCCGACTCGACAGCACATAACAACAACAACAAGTTATACAATATGGAACACTGGGAAAAAAACACAGTAGGAGAGAAATCACCACAATGTTATTATTTTTCAAATTTTTATTGTGATTTGGGTGAACATTTACAGAACAAAATCATTTTTTCATATAGTACTTCACACATTTTGTTTCATGACATTGACTGCAATCCCCATGATGCAACAGCTTCCTTCCCACTTCCTCTCTGTACCTCCTCTTGCCTGTGTCCTTCTTTCCTATGCCTTCCTGCCCCCTGAGCTATCGTCCTGCGCAACCACTGCCCTTCTGATCTCCAATGATTGATCGTTCCAAGGAAAGGATCTACCTGGTATAAATGTTCACCCTATACGTCTGTCTATTGTTTGACTGGAAGCCACAGAAGGGAGTTCAATTCCAGGCCTGAAGGGTAATGAGGACCCATAGTTTCGGGGGTTTTACCAGGCTCTGTCAGACCAATAAGCCTGGTCTTTTTTATGATTTTGAGTTTTGTTCCACATTTTTCTCCCAATGATGTCATGCTTTTGCCTATATGCCGAGTTTGGTGAACTTCAATTCAATGGCAGTGAGCTTGTTTTCTAATCTGTTTGTTTATGATGAATATGTGAAGGACTGTAATGTAAAAAAGTAAATAACATGTAAGAATTGATGGGTAATGTAAGCAGAGCGATATGAACTTTAAGAAGGAATAAAATTGAAATGCTAGAAAAAAAAAAAAAAAACACTTCCAGAAAAAAAAAGTGTATAAAATATTTTCTTAGCTCACAATAGAATTAAACTAGAAATCAATAACAGAAAATTAGATGGAACACCCTCTAATATTTGGAAAATAAACAACAGGCTTATAAATAATACACAGGTCAAAAAGATATCTCAAGATAAATTAAAAAGTTACACACACATAGTGTGCTTTTTTAGGTGCAAGTCATTTCAATCAATGATATGGGGGGTTTCTAAGTTGTGTCAGATGGGGATACTATGCTCAAGAATCTTATACTCTACAGCTGTGAGAGCCCTGGAGTTGAGGGGAATGACTATTTTCTGACTGGGAGTTTAAGGAAGTTTCATTAAGGAGAACCGTGATAGCTGGATGGGATTTGGCAGTTAGAATTAGGGGTGATGGACACAGACACATCCTTACTTAGATGGGGATTTCTAATTCCTGCTGTAATATGGAGAATTTTCTCCTGTTCTGGTAAAAGGACAAATTCTTCTTTCTTCTCTATGCATTTGTTACAGCCTCATGGTGACACAAAGCTCCACTAAAAAATCTACACTCTACCTATACACTACTTCTTTTTAATAGGAGCCAATTAAAATATCTTATCTGCTGTGAAGCCTTCTCTGATTATCCCAGGCATAATTAGTTTCTTCCTACTCTGTGTCCCCACTGTATTTTATATAGTACTATATTGTTGAATCTATCACATTGTATTTCATTTATAAATTTGGGTCTACCTTCCAACCTCCTTACAGGAGGTTGTGAGTGTCTTGAGATATGAGTGTCTTGAGGGTGGACTATGTCATTAGAGCACATAGTAGGTGCTTAGCACATGTGTTTTAAAGAATAAATTAAATATAGTAAGGAAACCTTTTAAATGCTCATGACTTAGGACAAGCTACAGCCAGGCAACTTCATGTTTAAATTTACTTTATCCTACTTTCTAGGAAATTCCTGAAGATACTGTGCAAATCTCTCTCTTAATTTAGTAGCCTAAACAATTATTCTATCTTGTTTTAGTTACAACTCAGAACTTTTAATTTTCACTGATAAATAAATAAATATTCTAAGTCAGGAACAAACTGAAGACTTATCCCGTGTTCTGGGACTGACATTGCCATTATTCTTAATTATTTCTTAACTTTCAAATATCATTCAGTTTATGTCCCCAATGAATGGAAATGAGGAGAAAGTGTTGCTTTAAGGAAGAAAGAATTTTTACTATGATTTATTTTGTTTATTCAAAGAACAGTCTGCCCCTCCTCCCCTATGGTTATTTACACTCTCAACATTCCCTTGAGAAAGTCTCAGGGTGAGCTGCTATGTAATGCATTAGGCGGAAGAACTAGAAATTGTGGCGAAAAATACAGCATAACTTTCAAAATCCATAGCAAGAAAGAAAATGTTCTCTACTCAGGCAGTGATCTGTAATTACAAAGAAGCAGGAGCTCTGGTGGCACAGTACCTAAGGCATTTGACTGCTAACTAGAAGGGCTGTGGTTCAAACCCACCAGCCACTCCTCCCTTGGAAGGAAGACTGGGCAATCTACTTCTGTAGAGATATCGCCTCGAAAACCCAAGAAGGGGTCCCTATGAATTGAAATCAACTCC
>NW_006921669.1:2186706-2188225 GCF_000298275.1 Orycteropus afer afer
TCCTCCCTTGGAAGGAAGACTGGGCAATCTACTTCTGTAGAGATATCGCCTCGAAAACCCAAGAAGGGGTCCCTATGAATTGAAAACAACTTCACGATAGTTAGTTGGTTTTTTTTTTTTTTTTTTTTTGGTTTAGAGGGAGTGGGGAGGCAGGGGCTCGTTTTCCCACCAGCAAGGAATTAGGCTAATTTTTCCTCATGGTTGAGGAGTGAGACTAGACTTCTGTGTAAGAGTTGTGGTTTGCCACCCTAGAAATATGGCTGTTGGGGTACTTCCTGGTTGTTGACTAACTCACTGGCGCCGAGTAGGATATGACTTAGCAACCCCTCCTTGGGTTTCCGAGACGGTACACTATGGAAGCAGATCGCCCAACCTTCCTTCGGAGGAGTAGCTGGTGAGTTTGAACCACCAGCCTTCTGGTTAGCAGTCAAATGTTTTAGGCACTCTGCCACCAGAGCTCCGCCTGGTTGTTGAGGAGCTCTCTAATGTCAGCATTCCTTTACCATCCAAGTCTCATCACTCAGGTGCCAAATATTGAAAAGCAGTAATATCTATTGCTTCCCATTTACTGAGTAACTTACAATGTGCCAATTGCTGGCCTACCCCTTTCTATACTGGACCATTTAATCCTAAATGCACCCAGAGCTGTAAGTATTATTTCAGTATTACAGATGAGGCTGCGGAGGCTCAGGAACGTTAGGTGATTTCCCAAGGTGTTTTAAATGGCATGCAGTTTTGACAATCTGAAATAAGTTGGTATACTTAATTTGCTGGCAGACAGTAAGGCAGGCAGCAGATATACCTTAAGGTGATATGATCAGTGGACAAGAAGGAACCTTGATAGGTTATAAACTTGTAAGGCTTCCTCATCAGGTGCTAATACAGATTGTGATAGCACTGAAGGTTGGAGAACACTAGATCAAATGATCTCAAAAGCCCAATCAATTGCCATAAGATTGCAGGATCTATTGATAAAGTTCATGAGTTTTTGTCTTCCTGAGATCATTTTTATTTTCTGTTTGTGTTTTTGTCTATTTGTGTACTTGTTTAGATATTCTTCCCTGTCTACAAATGCAGAACCTATGCTTCCAGGCACAATTTACCTTTACACTCATCCACAGGAAGTTGTCTCCATTAGGGAAAACCTTGAAGGGTGATATAGTATAGCTACATAATATGCAAGTCATCCAATCTGTATTAGACTTGCAGTATAGTTGCTGGTAGGTGCCATCGAGTTGGCCATGACACATAGCAACCTGATGTACAACAGAACGAAATACGGCCCGGTCCTGTGCCAGCCTCACAATCCTTGCTATTCCCGAGCCCATCTTTGCAGCCATGGTGTCAACCCATTTCCTTGAGGGCCTTCCTCATTTTTGTTGACTCTCCACTTTACCAAGAATGATATCCTTCTTCAGGAAATGGTTTTTCTTTAATATAGAAGGGCCTTAAACAAAATCCTTATTTTCAAATATTGCTCTTGTCTGGCTTTGTTTTTATTAAATATTTGTCTTAAGGA
>NW_006921669.1:2213519-2214747 GCF_000298275.1 Orycteropus afer afer
CTTATGTTTTATTTTGTTCTTATTTTATTATCTGAGAAGCAAAAATACTTTCCCAGGTCACCATGGGCAAGACATCCAGGCAAGGTGTTAATTCTCTTCCTTTATGTCAAATGTCATAGGACATTTATAAGCATGAGAAAGAAAGAAAGATCAAACCCCTTTGAATGCTACACCCAATTTGTTCCAGAGATTCTTGCTTTATATTATTAAATACATCTCATACAGAGTAGAAAATGCTGAAGTGTAGATATAGATATATGATTTTAAGATGGGTAGCTTGGATGCAATGAAGAAAACATACCTATGGCACCAAACAACAGCTGGCAATTTATCTACTGTGTATCATTTATTATGCTTAATAGCACTGCCTCTGAAACTGACCAAACATGCAATCAAGATGTATTGACGATTACCAGTGATTAGAATGCAAAAGCTGAAAACAAAGAAGAAGAATTGGTAGCTGGAAAATATGGCCTTGGTGAAAGAAAGGACACAGGAGAGCGCATGACAATTCTGTAAGACCAATGACTTATTCATTGCAAATAACTTTTTTCAACAACATAAACGGTGACTGTACATGTGGAGGTCATCAGATGGAATATGAATGAATCAACTTGACTACCTCTGTGGAAAGAGATGATGGAGAAGCTCAGTATCATCGTCAGAACAAGGCCAGGGGCTGACTATGGAACAGCTATTCAAATGCTCACATGGAAATTCAAGTTGAAGCTGAAGAAAATGAAAATAAATCCATTAAGTATATACCACTTGAATTTAAAGACCATCAGAAGAGCAGATTTGACCCATTGAACACCAATGTCTGAAGACCAGACAAGTTGTGGGATGATATCATACACGAAGAAAGCAAAAGGTCATTAGAAAGACAGGAAAGAAAGAAAAGACCAAAATGGATGTCAAATGATACTCTGAAACTTGCTTTGGAATGGAACATAGCTAAAGCTAATGGAAGAAATGATGAAATAAAAGAGCTGAACAGATTTCAAAGGGCAGCTCAAGAAGACAAAATAAAGTATTGCAATGAAATGATCAAACTACTCGAGTTATATTGATTATGCAAAGGAATTTGAGTCTGTGTATCATGGCAAATTATGGCTAACATTGAGAAGAATGGGAATTCCAGAACACTTAATTGTCCTCATTAAGAATCTGTACATAAACCAGGAGGCTGTTGTTTGAACAGAACAGGGGGATACTGCCTGGTTTAAAA
>NW_006921669.1:2215507-2222115 GCF_000298275.1 Orycteropus afer afer
TTTGAACTACGTTGTTGGCACAAAATATTGAAAGTACTATGGACTACCAGAAGAACAAA
Source organism: Orycteropus afer afer (assembly GCF_000298275.1). Classification (NCBI taxonomy): domain Eukaryota; kingdom Metazoa; phylum Chordata; class Mammalia; order Tubulidentata; family Orycteropodidae; genus Orycteropus; species Orycteropus afer. Next base: position 2,215,567 of record NW_006921669.1, read on the forward strand.
CTAATCCATCTTGGAGGAAGTACAGCTGGAATACCCCCTTAGAGGCAAGAATTGTCAGACCTCGTCTCATGTACTTTGGTCATGCTGTCAGAAGAGACCAGTCCCTGGAGAAGGCTAGTATGCCTGGCAAAGTAGAGGGTCAGCAAAAAAGGGGAAGACCCTTGATGAGATGGGTTGACAGTGATTGCAACGATGGGCTCAAGCACAGCAAAGATTGTGAGGACGCCACAGGACTAGGCAGTGTTTCATCCTGTTGTGCATAGGGTTTCCATGAGCTGGTGCTGACTAGATGGCATCCAACAACATCAACAGCACTGCCATGTATCTTGTCAAATGGAAATTTAGTAAAACTGTGTGAAAACTTCATCAATACCAGACTTAAAAATGTGTTCTTTATCCTCAGATCTAAGGAATGGCAGCTTGTGCTGTTCTCAGTCTAGAAAAACCACAGTGAGCTGTAGGCAAGAAGATACATCAGTAAGTCACCCTATCATCTCTTCTTGACCACCTTTCACTCTTTTCTTTCTTACCAAGCTCTTCATGAACGTCATGCCTTCTGCCTATATACGTCAGCCCGCTTTTTCACATTCATTTTGACTTCCTTTTTGCCAAATGTTGGGGTTAGTGAAGAAGCTAGTTTTGCACTGGATTTAGGTTTTGGGCACTCATGGAAATATTCAAATACTGACACCAACTAAAGGTTTTTTTTTAAGAGCTTACAACATGGTTGTGGACATATACACACGCACATTAAACAACAGAAGGAAAATTACAAAGGAACTGTCAACAAAGCAAAATAAAGCACTCCGAATTGAATGCATAAGTATGTTAACTAATTATGCCTTTATGTTACCCCTGTAGCTTTTCTCCACCATCATGATATTCCATTTGGAGTATAAAATTCAAGTATAGGTTATAGAAATATCCTGCAGAGACACATGTGGCTTCTCTCAATTATAATGATTTCACTGTTTCTTTTATTTGTGAAGTTTAAGTGATTATAAAACAAATCCTTGACAACTTGAAACCCAGTGTAATTCATCTCTGGGTGCATCTCATGCGCAAGCCTAGAAATTCATGAATACTGATAGGGCTAGTATAAGGAAGGATCGCTATGACTTGGGTCGGACTCGACAGCACATAACAGCAACAGCAACAGTGATTCCTTAGATTGTTGTTTTGTTAGGTGCTGTTGTGTAGTCTCTGACTCACAGCAACCCTATGTACAACAGAACAAAACACTGCCTGGTCCTGTACCAGCCACACAATCCTTGCTGTACCTGAGCCCATCATTGCAGCCACTGTGTTAATCCATCTTTTTGAGGGCTTTCCCCTTTTTCATTGACCCTCCACTTTACCAAGCATGATATTCTTCTACAGGGAATGGTCCCTTCTGACAATATGACCAAAGTAGATGAGATGAAGTCTGGCCATTCTTGCTTCTAAGGAGCATTCTGGCTGCACTTCTTCCAGAACAGGTTTGTTCCTTCTTCTGACAGGTCATGGTACTTTCAGTATTTTTTCCCAACACCACAACTCAAAAGCGTCAACTGTTCTTAGGTCTTCCTTAGTCATTGTCCAGCTTTCACATACACATGATTCCTTAGATGAAAAGTGTTATGTTAATATAAGACCGTGATAAATATCTTGGAAACAACCCCTTGGTATCAACAAACATTCACCAGTAATGAAGGCATAGGTAATGGAAAGATTGCTATAATAGTGAATATTTTACATTAGGGTTTACTTACCAAAACAGGAACCTATACTTTGACTGGTTTAAATGGACGGTAGAATGCTTTCCTAATTAACATTATCTATTTTGAAAACTCACGGGTGACATATTCTAGTGTGAAAGATCATCCAAGTGAGATGAAGAGTAGAAATAAGCAAAGTACAATTTCAGTAGAAGCCCTTATCAGGATTTGTTACATTTCCCTTTGGTTCCAATAGTCCTCTTATCCAATTGATAGTGCCTATATCTATTTGCCCTGTCCTCACTGTGCAGTAGAATACTAACCCTTACTGCTTTCCCAAAATGGGAGCTCTGGTGGCACAGTGCCTAAGGCTTTTGACTGCTAACCAGAAGGCTGGAGGTTCAAATCCACCAGCCACTCCTTGGAAGGAAGATTGACCAATCTATTTCCATAGAGATACCACCTCAGAAACCCAAGGAGGGGCCTCTATGAGTCCAATTGCCTCGACAGCAGTGAATTTGGTCCATTTGGTGATACTACAAAAAAAGTTTCCGGAAATAATGTTGAATACACAGAGGAAAAAAAAGCATGGGTTACTGACAAGACATAATAAATACAAGAAGAGGAGGCTGCAAAAGGCAGAGGCTGTGGGAGAGGAAGAGGAGAAAATTCCAGGAGGAGATAACAGTCGCCAAAGTCTCAGTAATCTGAGACTTGACTTCATGAATTGTGCTCTTATTCATTCTTCAAGTGAAATCTAGGAAATAGTAGGTATTAGAATTTCAAGGATGGACTTTCATTCTTTATTCATTCTTTCATTGATGCTATTAAAGTTGTCATCATATATATTGAAAAGAAAATACATGTCTACCCTATTAGAACCGTTTTAATGTTTCCTAAACATATTACTTGAATATTTGATTGCAAGAAATGAATAATTCCTGTCTTGGAAGATTCTCTTCAAACTGAAGGGAAAAAAAATCAGGGGCATATTTATAATCATGGAAACACACACAATATATCTTAAATACTCAAGATAGGTATAATTTCATGATTTTGTGTGATAAGGAATTATTAGGAATAATCACACTTTTAATATTAATATTGCTAGCTCTTTAATGGAGATAGATTGAGAATTGTATCTGGAGGTTATACCTTTAAATGATCAGATTCAAAGCAGTTATAAAATGACTTTTGAAGACAAGATGCAATTGGAGTTCATTCAACCAGCCCATTTCCATCATAATGAGATTTTTTTAAAGTGCATAGAGGGAGAAAATAGGACCTGTTACAAAAAGTCACCTGATCCAACCAGTTTATTGTCAATGCAGAATTGTGCCCTACTGTAATTTCTGAAGGTTTTGGCAAGCCTGGATTCAACTGGACACATTAAAAAGACACCCTGATCTTAGGGTCCCCATCATGTATTTAGTTTAAAACCCTATTCTCTCTCAGAATTAATGATCAGTCTGTCTACCCATTCATCTTCCATTAAAAAGTAAAGAGAAAAGAGCATGTTGAGTGATTAGGCATGGAACAAAATTAATCTACAGGTCCCAGGTAATATCAAGGGGAATTTGAGGACCCACAAATAGTCCTGTGCTTCAGCTCATATACTGAAGTTGATGTTATTCCAGAGGGAACTAGAGGCTACAGGAAAGCATGTTTCACAGGCTGTTTGAGTCTCACCTATGGAGTAGACCACTTTCTCCTGTGCTGGAAATAGAATTATATGTGTGTCAGGGAGTCCACCATGGCTTATGATTTCATATCATGCAGTGCTGGGATTCATTGTCAGAAATCAAATCACAATTGTCTAAGTGACTGCATTGATAATTAAACCAGGGAAAAATAAAAAGTCTTGGAAAACTATCAAGACACAAATCAATGTCTTCCATCTAGATGTCATAAATGTTAGCTTGGCCAAGATATATTTTACAACTGTTTTCTATGCTATTAACTTCTGTTTGCTCTCAACACTACTTTATACACCCTCTGTTGAAAATGAGTACTATCTGCTCACCATGGTATTGGAACAGAAACATAAGGGAGGAAGAAATAAAGTGTGAAGCAGAGAAATCTAGGCAGAGGCAGAGGTATCTGTAAATCCCATATTATGAGCACTTTAGATGGCATCTACCACAGGCATGCCTTCCTGTTTTATATAGCTATTTTCTGACATTCTGAGTGTAAATCCCTTTGGTAAAATTAAATCTTGTCTGAATTAGTTCCATAGTTCAGTGAACTGAATATTTGGAAACATTTGGAAGACATTGTTTAATGGATACTGTTGAGAAATGACTATGGAACATTTTAGTATAAAAGCCAGTTATCCAAGAATTAATTCTAATGGTGACCCCATCTGTGTCAGAGTAGAATTACACACCATAGTGTTTTCAATGGCTGATTTTTAGGAAGTAGATCCCCAAGCCTTTCTTCCTAGGCATCTCTGAATGGCCTTGAACCTCCAACCTTTTGTTTAGCTGCTAACTTGCTAACAATTTTCACCACTAGGGACTCCATTTCAACATAAAAAAGAGTGGGCTACTGACCCACCAGCCATTCCTTGGAAGGAAGGTTGGGCAATCCTACTTCCTTAGTGATACTGCCTCGGAAACCCAAGGAGGGGTCGCTATGAGTCGGGTTTGACTCGATGGCACATAACAACAACAACAACTGTTTAGTAAGAGATCTGACGGTCACTAACAGTCTTTATGAGTTCAACACTAAAGATTAATAGATATAATTTGGGCATCAAACTCCTTGAGGGTAAGGACTATTTCATTCATCATTACATTCCCAAACTAGAAGAGACATCAATAAATATTTATTGAATTAATTAATGGCCACATATTTAATTAATGATCACATATCTATTCATATTACTTCCCAAAAAATCAAATGTTTTACTTCATATTTAAGCTTTTGAAGATGATAAATATCTGCACTCCAACTCTATTTTCATTCTCTTCTGTAAGCACTTACTGGGGTAAAAATAACCCACTCTGTAATACTTCTTGAATTCAGGCAAGGAAAATGACATGAATCAAGGAAGGGAATGGTAATGCTCAGTCAGTGAAATTATATTGAGGTTGAATTTCCAGTATGAGAAACAAATTCAACCAATTTCTCTGGGTGTTTCTCTGAAAGGGCTCTCACATACCCTTGATTATGACCTATTTTTGCAAATGTAAAAGAAATAAAGAAGATTAATGTCCAAGGGGAAGCTGTGAAAGGTTCTAAGGGTTCCTCAGGGAAGTTTTGTAAGTTCTACTTTAGGCAGTTCTACTTTAGATTCTCCAGGGAATTTCTACTGAGACTACAAAGAGGCAAGCATCAATAAGTAATAAGATATGCTTATCAAACTGCCTTCTATGGCAGATGGCTCTGGACATGATATTTCATCGATTTTTCTGAGAGGAGTACATGACCTTCTGGCTGAATTGAACTGCTCAGGATAACAGACAAGTATACTATGCATGCCCTAAGTTCCAATTTCTGAGCCTTTTCCTATGTGGTCTTGAACATTCGTAGGTTGGAAAAAAATATTTTAAAATATCTGATTGGGGGGGTTCCAGTAAGATGCCAGAATAGGCAGACAAACTACACAGACCATCTTCAACAAAGAAAAGGGGAACTAATTAACATAGATACAGAAGATAATCCTGGAGCCCTAAGCTTTGAAAGGAAGGAAACAGAAGTGGACCAAACTCCAACTAGTAGAAGAACCTGCAAACACCAAAAAAGGAGACATATGGAACTACGGTCTGTCAGCAATCCTGATGACACAGACAGCTTGGATATTGGCAAGTGGTGTAAGGACCTAAGAATTAACCTAAAAATTGGCCCTGTTAGCCGGGGGCTGCACAGAGGACTGCACTGGTGGCCAGTGAATAAAAGGGAAGCAGCAAAGAGGGAAAAGGGGAGAGCTGTGGACTTTGGCCTGTCCAAAGGGCACAGACATTTTTAATGTTTACAAGTAATTTGACCATTTGGGATATTTAAAGCAATAGTGTTCTCTCAGATTCCAGGCACCTAAGAATAGGTTCCACTTCCTGGGAACCACAAGGACATTCCAGACATGAATGACTGGAAAGTTAACAGAGATCTAAATACAACAACATCACAATGTCTTGGAGACAAAAGACCATCACAGTCCACACAAAGAAGCAAGATAAGCAGCAGAAACAAAGGAGCAGAATACAGACCCAGAACACATCCCTGAGGAAGAAGCAGCATTGAAATTCCCTGATATGGAATTCAAAAGAATTATACTTAGGTATCTTCAAAGGATTGAGAGACAGATCAAGGAAAATACTGACAAAATTAAGGAAAACACAGACAAAACCCTAGAACAATACAAAAAGAAAATACAAGAACAAAATGACAAAATAAATGAAAAATTTGAAATTATACAAAATCTACAGACAGAAATCCAGAAGAATATACTAAATTTTCAGAAATATATAATATATTGAAAGGGCAAAGGAGTAGAATCAAATTAATGGAAGACAGAATTAATGAGTTTGAAGACAAATACCTGAATACTTCTTTGGAAAGGGATAAATCAGAGAAAAGATCAAAACAAATGAACAAAGCCTAAGGTTCATGTGGGATACCATCAAAAGGAATAACCTACATATAATCAGAATTCCAGAATAGGAAGAGAAAAATAAAACTATTGAAAAAATTGTCCAAGATTTGTTGGAAGAGAACTTCCCTGAAATGATGAAAGATGAGAATATATTCATTCAGGAAGTCCAACGAACCCCAAACAGGATAGACTCCAAAATAAAATCACAAAGACATATCATCATCAAACTCAACAAAACCAAAGACAAAAAAAAAAAAA
>NW_006921669.1:2222699-2225869 GCF_000298275.1 Orycteropus afer afer
AGCATGATTCATACACATAAAGAGCACAGCACAGAAAATAATATGGAACAAAGAAACCAGGAACACCATGAAAAAAACACATAACAAAATGACAGCAACCAATTCATACTTGTCAATAATTATACTGAATGTCAATGGATTAACTGCACAACTCAAGAGATGAAGAGTTGCAGACTAGATAAGAAAACATAATCCATCAATATGCTGTGTACAAGAGAGACACTTTAGAGACAAATACAAAAATAGACTAAAAATCAAAGGTTAGAAAAAGATATATCAAGCAAATTGCAACCAAAAAAGAGCAAGAGTAACAATATTAAGTTCTGGTAAAATTGACTTTAAAACAAAAACTACTATACAAGACAAGGAAGGACATTATATAATGATTAGAGGATCAATTGAACAAGAAGATATAACCATAATAAATGTCTATGGACCCAATGAAAGAGTCCCAAAATACAGAAAACAGACTTTAAAAGAGTTGAAAAGGTGAATATATGACTCCACAGCCATAGTGAGAGACTTTAATACACCATTTTCAATCACAGATGGAACAACTGGAAAGAAACTCAACAAAGATACAGAAGAGCTAAACAATACAATCCACCAACTTGACCTTATAGACATCTACAGAGCACTTCACCCAACAATAGCACAATATACATTCTTTTCCAGTGCACATGGAACATTCTCCACGACAGACCATATGTTAAGCCATAAAGCAAGCTTAATCAATTTAAAGATATTTAAATATTGCAAAGCATCTTCTCAGATCACAATGCTATCAAATTAGACATCAACAGTAGGAAGATCAACGGAAAGAGAGCAAACACATGGAAACTGAATAACACCCTCCTTGAGAAAGACTGAGTCATAAATTTTAGTCATAGAAGAAATAAAAAATGAAATTAAAAAATTCCTTGAATCAAATGAGAATGAAACATAACATACCATAATCTTGGGACACAGCAAAAGCAGTGATGATAGGCCAATTTATAGCAATAAATGCACACATCAAAAGAGAAGAAAGAGCCAAAATCAACACTTTAAACCAACATCTCCAACAATCAGAAAAAGAGCACCAAGAAAAGCCTATAGTCACCAGAAGAAATGAAATAATAAGATTCAAGCAGAAATCAATGAAACAGAAAATAGAAAGGCAATAGAAAAAATCAACAAGACTGGAAGTTGGTGTTTTGAAAAGATTAATAAAATCGACAAACCACTGGTAAATTTAACAAAGGAAAAGAGGGAGAGAATACAAATAATATGAATAAGAAATGAATAGGGCGACATCACAACAGAACCAACTGAAATAAAAAGGATAAATCAGGATACTATGAAGAATTGTACTTCAACAAATTTGAAAATCTGGAAGAAATGGACAGATTTCTAGAAACACATTACTTACCTAAACTAACACAGACTGATGTGGAAAAGTTGAACAAACCCATAACAAAAGAAGAAACTGAACAGGTCATAAAAAAATTACCACCAAAAAAGTCCTGACCCAGATGGTTTCACTGGAGAATTCTACCAAAGACTGACACCAGTGCTACTCAAACTATTCCAAAACATAGAAAAGGACAGAATCCTCCCAAATTCATTTTATGAACCACACATAACCTTGATACCCAAACCAGGCAAAGACATCACTCAAAAGGAAAACTACAGACCAATATCCCTCACGAATATAGATGTAAAAATCTTCAACAAAACCTGAGCCAATAGACTCCAACAACATATCCAAAAAATAAATAAATAAATAATTCATTATGACCAAGTGGGGTTTATATTAGGTACTCAAGGATGGTTAAACATTAGAAAAACAATCGACATCATCCACCACATAAATAAAACAAAGGAAAAGAACCACACGATCATATCAATCTATGCAGAAAAGGCATTTGATAAAATCCAACACCCATTGCTGATCCAAACTCTAGCAAAACAGGAACAGAAGGGACATCCCTCAACATAATAAAGGACATACATGCAAAACCAACAGCCAATATTATTCTCAATTGAGAGAGACTGAAACCATTCCCCTTGTGAACAGGAACCAGACATGGATGCCCTCTATCACCACTTCTATTCAACATTGTATTGGAAGTCCTAGCCAGGGTCATAAGGTAAGAAAGGGAAATCAAAGGCATCCAAATTGGTAAGGAAGAAGTCAAACTATCCCCATATGCTGATAATATGATCCTACTTGACACACATGTGCTCACCATGAGTTGGAATCAGCAGTCACAAACAATAACATGGAAAATGAACGAAGCAACAAGGCCTGGATCCAGAGGTTTTCCTTGAAAGTTTTACAAGGAGTATGAAGGTACCTCACAGCTCAGGCTTATTTCATAGTCGGTCCTCATCCTCATTACTTGAAGACCTAAATTGATGGAGTTCTTGATTCTCTCTTCCTCAAGCACCAAGAATAGAACCATGTTTAATCCAAAAACAAACTTCACCAGTTTTCTTCCTTTATCATCTTTGTTCCCAGACACAGTCAAAAAATATTTAGAAACTGACGTGAGTCAAAGTTAGCTATTGATATTTTGTACCCAAGAGTGGCAGATGGAGATTTCCTCAAAGCAGTAGTGAAGATGTAGGTATAAATACAAGTAACTATTTGAAGTTGTGATAGTGTAGAAGATGCTATTGAGTCAAAAGAATTCAGTTATTTAGAAAAATAGAGAGAGAAACAAAAGAATTCAGTTATTTTTAAAAACATAGTGAAGCATGGCCAAGGGAAATGAATCATTCAGATGGTGAAGTGACAGGTGCACCTTGTTAAAAGTGAATTAATGAGAGCTTAAAAAGTTTGCCTAATGGTAATTAGCATTAGTGATTTATTCATGGGCTCTCAGAGCACTTAATTGTTCTGATACCACAGAGGGATAAGCAGGGGTAAGAGTCAAAATATTTCACAGTCATCATGGCTTAAATACTGACCACCTACAAAGGATGGCAGCCTATAATTCTAGTCCATAGCAGTCCCTAGCTAGAGACTTTTAGGCACTGGAATATGGACATGTCTGGAGACTATAGGGTTAGGGCAAGTGTGATCACAGGTCAGAATGGAAGGAAGAGTCAGGGTAAGCACTGGAACTAGATTTTGTAACATCTAATCAAATAATAAAAACAAACACATTATATGTATATATATA
>NW_006921669.1:2226058-2235693 GCF_000298275.1 Orycteropus afer afer
GCCGACTCGACGGCACATAACAACACCACACACACACACAAGCTCTGGTGGCATAGTGACTAAGGCATTTGACTGGTAACCAGAAGGCTGGTGGTTCAAATCCATCAACTACACCTCAGAAGGAAGACTGCGCAATCTACTTCTGTAGAGATTCTTCGGAAACCCAAGGAGGGGTTGCTATGAGTCAGATCCGACTTGACAGCACTGAGCTTGGTATACATATATATACATATATACACATATTGTTCTTGTTATGTGCCATCGAGGTGGACCTGACTTATAATGATCCCTTCTTGGGTTTCTGAGGCAGTATCACTACAGAAGTAGATTGCCCAACCTTCCTTGCGAGGAGTGGCTGGTGGGTTTGAACTGCCAGCCTTCTGGTTAACAGTCAAGTGCCTTAGGCACTACGCTACCAGAGCTCCTATATACATATGTTGTTGTCGTTGTTGTTATGTGCGGTGGAGTCGGACCCGACTCGTAGCGACCCCTCCTTGGGTTTCCGAGACAGTATCACTACAGAAGTAGCTTGCCCCATCTTCTTTCCGAGGAGTAGCTGATTGGTTTGAACTGCCAGCCTTCTGGTTAGCAGTCAAGTGCTTAGGCACTATGCTATATACATACATACATACATACACACACATACACACACACACAACATATATATAATACAGGTATAGTCATGGTGATGTATTGTGTTTGCACATCAACCCCCAGGCATGAGGATCCACATGCCCACTTAGTAGAGAAGATAATGGCCCAGACAGAGTTTGTCAGGCATTTCACTATTAACATAGAGATAAATTGCCCTGGTTCTTCATTGTCAGAATTTTTCACATTATATTTCATGCAAAAAAAGAGGATTCAAGATTGAGTCAAAGGTTTATGGCCTAAGAATTGGAGGGGAAAAAAAATGAGTTTACTATTAACCAAAATGGATGAGTTTACAAAGGGCAGGTTTGCAAGGGCAAGGTGTGAGGTGGCCAAAAGCATTTTTTTTTTAATAACATACTATGTTTGACATGCCTGTTGTTGTTGTTGTTATGTGCCATCGAGTCGGACTCGACTCATAGGGACCCCTCCTTGGGTTTCCAAGGCAGTATCACTACGGAAGTAGATTGCCCCATCTGCCTTCCGAGGAGTGGCTGGTGGGTTTGAACTGCCAGCCTTCTGGTTAGTGGTCAAGTGCCTTAGGCACTATGCTACCAGAGCTCCCTTGACATACCTAGTAGATATTTAATGATATATGCCAAGTACAACACAGGTATAGGAGTCTACAGTTACAGGAGGGGGTATGGATTGGTAGGAATTTGAGAGTTATCAGTATATTTAAAGCCAAGAAATTAAATAAAATTATCCAGGAGGAAGGAGTATATAGAAGAGAGAAGAATTCCGATTATTGGAACCTAAGGCATTCCAATATATGAAGATGAGTATGAAGAACAGTCAGCAAACAATACTGAGAATGAAACATCAAGGAGGTAGAAGAGAAATGAGTCATATGGTGGCCTGGAAGCCAAATGTAAAAAGTGTTTAATGGAATTATGATTGTGTCATTCTGCCGAGAGTTCAGGTGACTTTATAATTTTTCAACCAAACTTGAATACTTTGGAGTGTGAAAGTAAATGCTATTAATATTAGAATAGCACAACAGGACAAAACAGAATTGTCCTAGGAAAAGTGAGGTGTATTGCCAAATTACTAATAGATAGTTTAGGTGGGAAAGAATTGATCATTAAGTCCAGCAAGTAGAGGTCACCAATAGCCTTGCTAAAAGAAGTTTCAAAGGATTGGTGGTGATTAGAAAATGTCTAGGAAAGAATAGGGGGAAGGGAATTGGATACTATGACCACAAACAACTCTATCAAGATATCTTGTCATCAAAGAAAAGAGAGAGTGAACTGGGATAGATAGGGCAGTGGAGACTAGAGTCGGGGGTGGGGGGAGGATAGAGAACAAGAGAGAGGGAAAAAAGACTTCTTTTAGTGGGAGAAATAAAAAGCCATTATCTCCATCTTCCAAGTGGACGTGTACTACAACAATGTCATAAAGCAATTTGTGTCCAGGACAAAGAACATCCAAATGAAAAAACTGCATTAGCTTCAAATGGCTGGTGGGCCATATTTTACACAGGGCTGCTTTAATGCTCTGAAACTGTGCAGTGCCATTTGGAATATTTAGTATTACTCCAGAAGTAGAATTTAGCACCTTGAGGATATTAAAGTTTCTGAGTCTCTTCAACACCCGAGGCACTATTTATCTGACATGAGAGTTTATTCTGACAACAGTAAAACTTACCTGTATGACTAGCCAAATAAATCAGGAAAGGTTGGCCAGGCAAAATCCCCTATATTCTAGACACTAAACAATACTAGACTCTCTGGGGAGGCATTCTAGCCAAGCATGAATGCCTCTACAAATTACATAGGCTTGAATCAATCCTGTCTCCACCACCAGCTAACTTTAGGCAAGTGTGCAAACCTCTATGTAGCATGATACTAGGCACATATTAAGTGTTTAATAATAATAGCCTTTGTTTTTATTAGAGTGAGAAATGATTCTCTTTGCAGTTTTCTCAAGTAGAATAAAAGCAGAGTGAAACTTCCATAAGACTTATTCTGGCTTTTCTGCCAGTGACAAATTAAGTCAAATGGAATAAATGCATATAAAACAAATGACTGAAAATACACTGTAAAGGGACCAGATAGAATTTGCGAATTAATAGGTAAGTAGTGATTCTGCAGCCCACTCTGGTCCTTTTATTACAAACTTTATTTCTACTCACTTTAGGGGCCAGCTCTCAGTTGTAAACTAGTACTTTACCCTAGAACATATTGATTGGTTTATTACTGGTTTATCATCTGAATATTCTTTAAATACCTGATAGGCTAGTTCTCTTTCTCTTAGCATTTTGGTCCTCCTGAGTGTCAATATATTTTGCCTATTCCAGCACACTTACTTTTTTATTTTAGTATTTTGTCACATTCCCAAAATAAATCTTATTCTTACTTTGTCAGGAAGGAGGAATTACATTGAATATATAGATTCTTTTGAGGACCTCAAGTTTCATAGAAGCCTATTTGTGAGGCCATTAAACTAGAGGCAAATGCTTGACACTTACATTTACTAAAAGAGACTTCACTCTTCAGAATAGATTTCCCGCCATCTAGTGACATCACATGATCCAAACAGAAGTGCTGCATTTGGACTAGTAGATAAGACTCACAGTAGAGAATACATTCCTTGGTAACACTAGGCTAAAGTGAAGTGTGTGAAACCTATGAATTAATGAGATTATACGATCTATACTTTTATTCTTCATTCAACATTATCCTAGGATGTATATATCAAGGAGCCCCAGTAGCACAATGGTTAAGCACTCGGATGCTAACTGAAAGTTGGCATTTTGGACCTACCAGCTGCTGTGTAGGAGAAAGACGTGGCAGTAGGCTTTCATAAAGATTACGGCCTTGGAAGCCCTATGAAGCAGTCCTATTCTATCCTGTAGGTCGCTATGAGTCAGAATCAATGCTAAGGCAATGAGTTCATATACATATCAGGTACTGTGTTAGGGATTAAAGATACAGAGAAGAATAGCATTTTGTTCTTGCCCTTAAAATAGAGAAACAAACAGGTCAACATGTCACAATGCAACTTTCTTTGGCATCTGGACCCATTCTAGAATCTGAGGAAACTGTGGACTTTCTTACAAGAGAATATATTGTGTCATACATGCTCTCAAGTTCTAATATGTTTCATGAAATTCCATGTTACAGATATACATAATACTTTGTGGAAGTTTGGTCATAGAAATATCCCAGGGGAATAACAACAAGGAGTCACATCTTATGAGCTATGACTCAAACTATTTTTAATCAATTGAGTGTTTTGATGAAGTACAATTTGTACAGAATTCTAGTTTATAAAATAGATTTTTTTAAAAATGAGAGTTCATCTTGTTCAGTCAGTGTGTGTTTCAGGGGACCACTGTGTTCATCACTCATTGCTTCACTCTCAGCAGCAACCTCATGACATCTTCAGTGAACATCTAGAATACCACAGAGGTTATCTTAAAACTTATGTATGAGATGAGGAACCGTTTCAAACTTATCTGTGGAAAAATAGAATCAAAACAACAGATCACACTGTCAGCTGTGTGGGATTTAAGGAAATATGATTGAAAGCAGAGGGAACACAAGGACACAGAATATGCTTCAATATTTAAAATCATATTTTTTTTTTTCCTGGAATACATCTATCTTTCATTAACAACCAAAATGTATTAAACTAAAATGAATTTTAATATTGGAAAAAGACAAAATAAGTTTTATAACCTGTATATTTAATGACTAGAACTAGATTTGGTAACATTTAATCAAATAATAAAAACAAACACATTTTTAAAATATTCGAATTTTATCTTCCTGATGAATAAAGTTGGATTCACTTTTTGAGAAGTGTGTTATTCCATGTATATTCTGACTCAGTATATATGCAGTGGAAATGTAAATTCTCAGCAGGGACTAAATAAAAATGAACAGGTTGGAAGCCTTGGTTCAAACTACAGTCCCTCAAGACTCACTACTCTCATCTCCATATACCTCTGGATGTAACTCTTTCACAGTATATAACATTCATCGAGATTTTGTTGGATTCAGAAGTTGGTTCCTTATATACTTTACTAATGAATCTATCATACTGAGCATCCCACCTCAAACCACATTAATGATTACTGGAATACTTCATTTCACATAATAAATGCATGACAAATTCTTGAAAGTTATGCATAAATTGATTTTTTGAATACACAATATTTTAATAAACTCTGAAGAAGGTTATGCCATGTCGTTTGGGGTTAATAAATTATCTTCTCCTAGTTTATATAATTCATAATCTAGTTTTATATATATGTTTTTCCACCCACGGAAACTATTGGTCAAGGAACCAGGATGTCATGTTCCCGTCAATTCCCATTTAGAGTGATGAGAAGATTGACATTAGGATCTGTTAAAAATGGATTCCAGAAAATCCTCACTTGACTTCATTCTTACATCAGCCCCTTTTACTTTATTCAATAGACTATACAATCGTTTCTTGTAAATGACAAAGTTAAAATAGTTCCTGAATGTTAAGTAATAGTTCTACTGTAATCTAATATGATAAGCCCACATCTTGAATAATGCCCCTCCCTTTTTTTATTTGATAAATTAATAGGAAAGAGGAGTTAATTGGAATGCATCCAATGACTGTGACAAGTCTGACAGGGAAACTTTCTCCTACAAGGAATAATTAATGGAATAGAATGTATTTAAATTTGGGAAGAGAAAGTTAACTAATGACTTGATAGCTCTTTATAAATATCTTAAGAATTGTTCTGTAGACAAATGGTTAGCTTATTCTATCTTCCAGGAACTAGGACCCACATGTAGGAATTAGACAAAAAGAAAGAGTAGACCTCAAAAAATAATAATCATAAGAGTTGTTCAATATTTGACAAGGCTTCCTCTTGAAATAGTTATTGTAAGTGTCCACCCCCCCAACAAAATATAAGAAGATAAATCTCTAAGCACCCTTGACATATTTCCAGACTAAGAGTCTGTGTATGTAGTAGATTGCAACAATGGGCAAAATAACTTGAGCTCCTTTTATCAAGGGATGGAGTGCATTTCCCACTACTTCTTAACTCTAGATTTGGTTATGTAACATGATTTGGCCAATGGGATGTTAGCAACAAGAGGCTTAAAAAGGACTTGAGCAGTAGGACTTGTCCTATTTCACTGCATTTGACACCCTCAGCTGTGTAAGAAATGGCATGCTATCCTGCTAAATGATAAAGTGACTACACGGTAAAGAAGAGTCATTCCATCTGTGGAAACCCATATCACCCAAACCTCTCTTCCACTATATGACAACTGGACACAAACGCATGAGTGATCCCAGAATTCCACCAACTTTCCAGCTAAACCCAGGCCATTTTCCAATTTGTAGAATTAGATTTTAAGTAATTTTTTTTCCTTAAGGCACAAAGTTTCAGAGTTACCTATCATGCAGCAATATAAAACTAATATATATATATATATATATATATGGAGAAATGAAAATATGGCCATTGAGCAAGTGGTTCAGACAAAAAATATTATAATAATTTTCCTATTGGATGAGGCCATAGAGTTCTGATGTTGTCAAGGATTTCTAGAAACAAAAACATCATAAGTTTGAAGGATGTATAGAATTTGAATAGAGAGATAAGCCAGAATTACAAAGTGGGGGACATTATAAATACTGTGTTCAGTTAGGGTTCTTTAACTGTAGAAACAGAAACCAACTTTGGTTAAGGTCAAGCTAAAGAGGAATTTATTGCAAGAATATAGGCAATAATTTAGAAGATCAGCAGAGAAGCAAAACAATTCTTTAACAGGGCAGTAACAGGACAATCAAGAGAATCTGAGTTGTTGTTGTTGTTATGTGTCGTCTAGTTGGACTCGATTCATAGCGACCCCTCCTTGGGTTGCCGAGGCAGTATCACTACGGAAGTAGATTGCCCCACCTTCCTTCCGAGGAATGGCTGGTGGGTTTGAACTGCCAGTCTTCTGGTTAGCAGTCAAGTGCCTTAGGCACTACGCTACCAGAGCTCCTAGAATCTGAGTGGCATAGACTAAATAGTGTCTTATGACCTACCTAGGGTGTACAGGAGCTCCAACTTGTTGTTCTAAAGTCTGCTATTGTGTAACTCTTTACAGGTTTCAGCCTTCTGGGAGAGAAGTACTGACTTGCCCATGAGGGTCATTCCTTCAACTCTTTGCTAGGAGAGGGAAAGCACTTCAACCGACTGTGCTATGAGGGCCATGCATAATGGAGATGAAGTGGCTTCAAAGGAAATTCAATGGAAATTTAGTTCCAAAGGACTATGGAAGACTTGTTCAACAGGAAATTCAACTAGGGTGCAGTACATGTGATTACCATAAGTTAATGATAGTTAATAATGGATAACATGTGTTTAACACGTGTTAAATGCATTAAATACATGCTTGTACATAACATACACACTTATGCATACATGTTAACTACATACTTATACGTAATTACATACTTAACCCTTGGAGAAATGGTACTAACAGACTCATACTTTACAGGTAAGGAAAGGGAGGTTGAATGACATATCCACAGTCACAGAGCTACCAAGTACTAGAGCTCGCATGTGAATCAGGCTGCATTAGTCTTGAGTCTCCTATTGCAAACCTCTTTCCTATTTTGTCTTTCACATGTGAAAATTTTGTTTGGAAGAAGTTAAGAAGACCAGCAAGTCTGGAGGAAAAGTAAAATGAGAAAAGGAGAGATATAACTCAGCTTATGAAAAATATTTTTAAACCATAATTTAATAAATCAGAGGAAATCAATGCCCATTTACAAAAGCCCAGAAAATTTAATGCACACACACATGTGAATGTGTATACATACACAAACACATATTTAATAAGATTTTTGGAGTCTGTTCTGTTAAAAATTCACTCACTTCTCCTAAAAAATACAGGGAATTCAGTGTTTACATGTTATTACAGTATATCATTTTATATTTACTCAAAGATCAAAATATTTTCCATAAAGCAGCTGAGATTACTAAGACTATGTCATTTTATATACATTACAAATTATGAATATAGTCACATAATTGGGAGTTTAGTGGAGTAACAGATGTTAACAGGTGATGGTATAATCAATCACATACCACCCTTTGTGCTTGCAAACCTAGTGGATAGTGAATTATTAGTCTTGTCAGAGGCAAGAAAAAAGAAATATAAAAAAAAAAAATACATTTCTCAATGACAGTTATACCAATATCTCAAATGACTGCATTAATAATCCAGACTTAGTCAATCTAAGATATTCTCAAATAAGAGAATATATTGGCTTGTGCTCCAAAACGGACAACTGTCCAAGAATGGAGCTGGTGTAAAAATTAGTTTTCCTTTAACCATTAATCATATCCATGATCTATTAGCTCTAGTCTTTCTAGCAATAAGCTTTCATTAAAATTTTTGACCTGAATTTTGGACATTCACAACCAAAATTTAGCTTTGAATGAAGCAGTTATTATTCACAGAGACAACAATGATATGTTTGTACCTAATTAAAAGGAAAACTATTACCTCAAAATGACTTTGTCCTTTAATTCAAAGACTATTCAACTCTTCGAATTTCCAGTATCTTTACATAATGAATATCTACAGTGAGCTTACTTTCCAAACATTCTAATAGTTAACTGACATGTATTATCTCCTTTATTCCTCAGAACAAGTCAGTTAAATAGGAAATATTATCCACATTTTATATATGAGAAAACCAAGACTCCATGGGGTTAAGGCTTTGCCCAAAGTTACTTGGAAGAAAGCAGCAGAAGGATTTTAGTTCAAGTCTTTCTGTAACCAGAGATAGAAGAGGTAACCCGAATTTATACTTTGCTCGGGGCTCTGCACAGGACAATGTCAGCTTCCTTTCCCATTTCCCTAGGATTCTAGAAAGAATAACCTTGCCCTGAATTTCAAAGAAGATTAAATAAAACAATATTTCTCTATATAACTTTAGTTCTTTAGTTTTCATTTATTTATCTTTTAAGATGCTCAGAGAGCTCCCTCCCCCCCCAACACACACACACCACACACACACCACCACTACCACCATTATTTTCTCTTCATTCTCTTCCCAAGCCATTAGTTGGTATTTAGCTCTCCTAGTAGAGAGGGGGGACTCTGGCAGCATAGTGGTTAAAGCATTTAGCTGCTAAGCAAGAGACCATTGGTTTGAAACCACTGGCCACTCTGTGGGAGAAAGATGAGGCAATCTGCTTCCATAAAGATTTTCAGCCTTGGAAACCCTAAGGGGCAGTTCTACTCTGCCCTATAGGGTCACTGTAAGTTGGAATTAACTTGATGCCAGTGGGTTTATTATTATTATTATTTACAGGAGAGGGAGCTTCTGGTTTCTGAAATCTGCACACACAATACTCCAAAATCAAGAAACAAAGCCTCTGAAAACTGTTTTTGGGTTTGTTGTGGCTGTAACAACAATCATAGATGTAGTGGCAAGAAATTCAAAATAAGGTGGATAAAGGGAAGGCCTGAAGTGTATTTCAGGATGAGAAGCAAAGGAAGAGACAAAGAAAGAGCCTTTGAAATGTAGAAGCATTCTCCTGCATGTGTGCACAAGGAAAACACATGAATAACAGGTATTGGAGAAAGAATCCACATAAGGGTGAAACTTGAAAATATTTCACAAGTAAACTGCCCCAACTCTGTTGAATAGAGACATCAAAAAGAACAAGAAAGAAGAGAGTCTTCCCTGGTATATAATGTAAATGCAGGCTTTTGCAACAAGTAATATAAAAATATCAAAGCTACACACAGCAAACAAATAACAGAGTCCTCCATGGACAGCCAGAACTTGGTTAAAATCAAATCAAAAAAAAAAAAAAAAACAAAGAGGAAGAACTAGGTATCAGACACTATTTACTCTTTGATATTTTATGTCTGTATATGTGTGTGTGTATATATATGTATGTATGTATGTGTATATGGATTACATTTCAACATAAAGAAAACAAAAATCCTCACAACTGGACCAATGAGCAGCATCACAAT
>NW_006921669.1:2236332-2243263 GCF_000298275.1 Orycteropus afer afer
ATATATATATGGACACATACATATACCTACATATATATAGGATTAAAAGAGGTAACACAGATTCTATACTGAGCTCATTTAATCCTAAAACAAATCTAAAAGAAAGATTTATTACCTGCTTTATAGAGAATTAGGAAATTGAAGTTTGAATTGTTATGTATGTTGTTATGTACTATCAAGTCGGACCCAACTCATAGCAACCCCTCCTTGGGTTTCCGAGGTGGTATCACTACAGAAGTAGATTGTCCAACCTACATAATTTCTAAGTCCTTTTTCATAATTGCTACCTTCTCCTCTTAAACAAAAACTTTTTTTTTTTTTTCTTATTGGAATTGCTGCCTGAGCCCTCCCAGAGGTCACCATATTTGTTGTTGCTGTTGTCGCCATACTTATGAACCTAGAAAAAGATGTTCCATTCTGTTGTTTTCAGTCATTTGTTTCACAACCATACAATATTTAGCCACGGCCTATTAAATACATATCACATATTCTCACATATAACATTTCTCTACTTATAACTATGTGAAAATGGGATTTCATTTAAACAAGCAATTGAGCTTTATTATTTTATTTCAGCCTAATCCCCTTTCCAGTTACCCCTTTCTCTAACGCAGTGAAGCAAATGGCACAAAACTTGACTTCAGAATATATGAAAGCTCTGTGCTATAAGTACAGTGAGCAGGTACAGAGGCAGTCTTTGCTAGAAAGGGAGACTTCTGTTGCCCCAGCCTCTTCCTGGAATGTGCTGTTGCATCACATTTGGTTTGGGCTTTGGAATTGCAGGAAGAATGTAAAGAAGACCTGTTGGCCATGTGGACAGTGACAAGAAACTGCACTGTCCAAACCGGAAGTTTGGAGGTGAGCTAGGCAAGGAATTTGAACAAAAAGTTATATAGAGACTATTCTTGGTAAACTGGGACAATCCATCTTCCTAGTTATGTGTCACCTTGTCTCCTAGGAAGTGGGAAGGGTTTTGCACACATTGCACTCTTCCTGACAAGTCAAAAGATAATATTGCCACTGTCAGTTATTTATTTGCAGTCTACTCTACTCCTAGATTCCCCAAAGGAAAGAAGAAGAGTCCTGGGCATCTGGGTTCTCTGAATAGGAAGCTAAATATGTCTTTATAGATGACTCAAGCAATTCCATTCCTGCACAAGTAGGAACAATCAGTAAGTTTCTTTTCTCTTCTTGTAACATGGTCTGAAATGCAGGATGTGCAAGGTCTACAAAACTCTTAACCTAGCAACACCCTTTCTTCTTACATCAACTCAGCCATGAATGTGAGTTTTATACCCTTTCCCTACCAAACCTTTATCTATTTCATACTTAATGGGCCACCAAAAAAGAACTTCATTCCTGTATTTCCATTTTTATTTGTATGCACATTCCTGAAAATCCAGAGTTCATGGCATTGTATACTGTTATGGACAGAATTTTGTCCCCCCAAAAAATATATTTTGATCTTAACCTCTGGTACCCATGAACATGATCTTGTTTGAAAGTAGGGTCTTTGAAGATGTCATCAATTAAGCTAACATGAGGTCATACTGGAGTATGGAGTGTCCTAATCCAGTTTGAATGACTCCTTATAAAAGAGGCACAGAGAGACAGATATAGGGACGGCTGCCATGAGATGATGCAATGATGCTGCAGCTAGAAGCCAAGGAACGACTAGGGTTACCAGAAGCTGAGAGAGACAAGGAAGGATCTTCCCCTAGAGCCTTCAGAGGGAATGTGGCCCTGCCAACACCCTGAATTCAGACTAGTAGCTTCCAGAACTGCAAGACAGTAAATGTCTATTGTTTAAAGCCAACCAGTTTGTGGTAGTTGGGTGTGGCAGCCATAGGAAACTAGTACGTACCCAAGCGTGCATGTCCAATTTTTATCTAAAATAGCCACAATCATTCAAACCTGTAAACTTGTGTGTCTGTAAATCACAGAGCTCCCTAAGGGTGAAGGGCCTCATTTTATTCATAATTTATGTATCCTTAAATGCATATTAAACATAAATCAATGTACATTTCAAATGGATGAATGAATTACTGCTTGAAAATTAATGGTGGAAGACTGAGAGGAGTTTGAACTCTCTAATAACTACTTTCAGCAAAGGTATCATATGTTTCAGATCCACACGCAGAATTTTCTCATCCTCATTCCAGTATCTCCAAAATTCTTTTTCTGTGGCAGAAAAAAGAAATTCCATATTTGAAATGCCTAAATTATGGCACACTGCTTAAAAACTCAGTCACATTGACCCACTGCACCTTCTCAGACCCAGATGGGTGGATCAATTCATTTTATAGCAAACCAAGAACAGCTGTCAGCAATAATTTCTAATGACTTCATTTGATTCTGACACATGATGTCCTGACCCCATCATCTGGGCCCATCTGTTAGAATGGCAGGGAGCCCTCAAGCAAGGTGGCAGGCTGTCTACAGCCTGGCACAGGTAGGTGGAGAAGGGTGGTGGAGTGGAGCTGGCAGAGTGCTGTTGTCACCAAGCCAAGTTTTTCCACAGCAGCAGCCTGACCACCTCTCAAGTTTGTCCTTCTTTGCTTCCACTTATGGCTAGTAACAGTCAGGGACAAATATAACAAGGCTGGGATTAGGAACAGGAAAGAAAATTTAAAAACCTAATTCTCATGGTCACAGAGTGCTTGAGTTAAATAATAATTTAGAATAAAAAGTCTTAATTCTATGGTTGACAAAAGTGAAGTCGAGTGAAGAGTGATGTATTATTATTCATATATTCCATGAGAGCCTCCAGTATTATACAGTAAGCTCTAATAAAGTTAGGTTTTTCATCTCTATTGTTCAATCAGGTATCCCCAGCCCTGAGCATGCATACTACATAAAATTCACTGCTGTTGAGTCAGATCCAACTCATAGCGACCCCTTCTTGAGTTTCCAAGGCAGTATCACTACAGAAGTAGATTGTCCAACCTTCCTTCTGAGGAGTGGCTGGTGGGTTTGAACTGCCAGCCTTCTGGTTAGCAGTCAAATGCCTTAGGCACTATGCTACCAGAACTCCTGCATACTACATAGTAGCTATTTATTAAACGCATGTAAATATACATAAAATGTTTCTGCTATTGAAATCAGAGTAACTTATATTTAAGACTTTCAGGTCAGAGTCAAATAGATATGGATCTCAAGGCTGACTACCATCAATTAGACATGTGACACTGGGCAAGTTAATATTTTGACTGGATGGAGATGGAGAAAATTCAGGTGTAGCGTCATTCCACATTTTGTTCATATACTTCAGGGAGATAGGGAGGGGGAGAGGTAGGGAGAAAGGAAGATAAATGAGAAAGAGGGATGAAGGGTGTGGGAAGGTCAAGGGAAATTGAAAGGTAAGGAGAAGGGGAAAAGGAAGAGAAGAGAAGCAAGAGGTTGAGAGAAATAAAAAATGAGTCATAGAGAAGACTGTGGAACAAAAAGGATTTTTTTTTTTTTTTTTTAAACATGGGTACATTGCTTCTGTTTATTTCTCATGTTTCCTAAAACCAGCTCTGAATGAAGCACTGGAGCCCAGATGCCCAGCACTCCTTTTCCTTCCTTTGGAGAATCCAGTAGTAGAATAGACTGCAAATAAATAACTGACAGTTGGAAATGGTAGCCAGGCACCATCTAGTTCTTCTGGTCTCAGGGTCATGGATGCTGAGGTTTATATGGTCCATTTGTCCTTTGGACTACTTGTCTTTCTGTACTTCAGACAGGGAGACATCAATAGTCATACCTTAGATGGCCACTCATAAACTTTTAAAACCCCAGTCGCTCCTCAACAAAGTGGAATGTAGAACATTGTCCTTGTAGACTATATTATGCCAATTGACCTTGAGCCCCAAGGAGCAGTGACTCATTCCTTCAGGTTGTTTGGATATGGGTAAGAAGTTTTCATAACTTTACCCATTTGCTCCACAAAATTCATGGATATATATACAGCACATACTAATACGTATTTACAGCTATTGTCTTCTGAACCTACACATGGTCATGGATATAGTCCTGTTCTGTACTTGTTCATCTTGTCTGTCAGCCTATGTATCCACTTGTAGATTAATGTTTGTTATTACAGATTATGCAGAATTTTATATGTAATAATATTTACTACCTTTGTTGTCTATAACTCCTGTACACCTCTATATCTTCCTTCTCCTTAGAGGTATTGTGCTGATGATCATCCCCTATTGGTATATTGCCTTTTCCTTCACCTAAATTAGTATGTGTCTCTTACCTGGTTAGTGATTTTTTTCCCTTCCCTCCCTTCTCCCTGGTAGCCTTCTTTGATAAGACGACTTTTTTCTCTGTGTAAACTTCTCCTTGACTTTTTATAAATGAATTCATACATTTGTTGTTGGATCTTCTGTTATCTTTGTTGAGTTTGTTTCTAGTTGCTTTGCCCATCATCAAAAGTGTGTTACAGTCTCCTAAGACTATTGTAAAATTGTGTGTGTCTCTCTTCAATTCTGTTAGAGTTTGTTTTATGTATTTTAAGCTCAATCATTGGGTATGTAAATATTTATTATGGTTATGTCCTCTTGGTGGGTTGACTTTCAATCATTATATAAAGCCCTTCTTTGTTTCTTGTAACAGATACTGACTTAAAGTTGATTTTATCAGAGATTGTTTTTCCTCTTGCTCTCTTTTGGCAGTTTGCTTGATACATTTTCCCCCCCATGTTTTGATTTTTAACCTATTAATGTCTTTGTGTCTCAAGTGTGTCTCTTGTAGACAATGTATCGATGGGTCTTTTTTTTTTTTTTCAATTCATTCTGCTGATCTCTGTCTCTTGACTAGTGCATTTAAACCATTTACATTCTGTGTGATTATTGATAGAATTTACTACTGCCGTTTTGTTAGACTTTTTTTTCACATGTGTGGTTTTAATGTTTTTGTTTTGTTTTTTGTTTAGTTTCCTGTGCTGAATTCTTTTTCCTTGTGGATGTCTTTTGGTATTCTTCATTGTTGCTGGTTTTGTGTTTACTGAGTCTTTTTATTTTGATGAGTAGACTTACTAATTTTCTTTGTCCCCAGGTTATGAACATCTAACTTATGGCCAACTCCTCCTACTCACCCTTTAATGTTACATACATTTGCACTCACTTTGAAATGATTGAACAAATCCCTCCTATCCACTCATTGCCCTGAGTCGATTCTGACTCATAATTACTCTATAGGACACAGAAGAACCACCACGTAGGGTTTCCAAGGCTGTAAATCTTTATGGAAGCAGACTTCCTTATCTTTCCCCTGCAGAGCAGATAGTTGAAGGGTTTGAACCTCCAACCCTTTGAATAGCAGCCATATGCTTTAACTATTGCACCAACAGAGCTCCTTCACCAATGCCTACTGCAACAAATTTATCATAATTACCTTCCCTTGCTATATGTGCAGTTTTAAGTCAGTGAAAAGGCTTCTAGCCTTTTCTTGCACTAAAGGATGGCTAGGTAAGAACTGTATGCACCTGTTCCAATTCACATTTAATTTTCACTTAAAGACTTAAAGACATAGTTAGGAAGGGATCTTGTTCTAACCTGGGGACTGCCTGTACTCTGTATCTTTATCATCCTAAGTTTAAAACAATCTTTTATATCTCAACTCCCTTTCTATACAGAAGTCCTATAACTACAGAATTTATTCTTTTTGTTTTGAAGTTGTTGTTGTTTACAGATTGATATCTCTGGTTTCCTGTTTTTAGTTTTGCAGCTTTATTATACTTTTCAGAATTTTTTGTCTAAGTTGGTATCTGGATGATGCTGTCATGTATCTTAATCTCAGGTTGTTGTCTGATATTATTAAAGAGAGTCTTAAGGACTCTCTTTAATACTTCTTATAAGATTAGTCTGGTTTTCACAAGCACCTTTAATTTCTGTTTTTCTAGGAATGTCCTTGTTTTGCTATCATATTTAAAGATAATTGTTCTGGATATATGATTTTTGGTTGGCAATTCTCTTCTCTCAATGTTCTATATACCATCCCATTGTCTTCATGCCTGCATGGTTTCTGCCAAGAAATCAGCACTTAGTCTTATTGGTGGCCCTCTTATAATGGTATTTCATTTTTCATGGGTTGCTCTCAGAATTGTCTTTGGTTTGGGGAAATTTGGTTATGATATGTCTCAGTAACTTTTTTCTGGGGTTTATCATGTATGGGGTTCATTGAGTTTCTTAAATGGAAACCTTCTCATCTTTCATGATTTCAGGGAAGTTTTCTGCCAATAATCTTCAAAAATCCTCTTTTTTTTTTTTTTTCCCCTACCTTTCTTATGGGATTCCTGTTGCATGTAAATTATTCCTCTCAATAATGTCACACATAACTCTTAGGTTTTCTTCATTTTTCCTCTTTTTTTCTGATTGTTCTTCAAGCAAATTAGTGTCAAGGGATTTGTCCTCTATTTTATTGATTCTTTCTCCCATTAATTTAATTCTACTTCTACGCCATTCCATTGAGTTGTCTATTTCAGATATGTTAGTGTTAATCTCATGGAATTTTAGTTGTTTCTATATGGTTTCTAATTGTCTATTTACTTTGAAATTTTGTTCTTGCATTGTTTTCCTGCATTCTTCTAGAGTTTTGTCTGTGATTTCCTTGATTTCTTTGAGAATGTGATCTATCTTTTGAATGCCTTATCAGGTAGTTTTCCTACTATTTCTTATTTAGGATGACTTTCTGCCACTTTATTTTTCTCACTTGTT
Source organism: Orycteropus afer afer (assembly GCF_000298275.1). Lineage (NCBI taxonomy): Eukaryota > Metazoa > Chordata > Mammalia > Tubulidentata > Orycteropodidae > Orycteropus > Orycteropus afer. Next base: position 2,243,037 of record NW_006921669.1, read on the forward strand.
TGAGTCATTTTATCTTGTTTCTTCATATGATTTGTTATTGTCTGTCTGGGGCAATCTACTTCTGCAGTGATATCGCTTCAGAAACCCAAGGAGGGGTTGCTATGAGTCGGACCTGACTCGACGGCCATGAGTTTGGTTTATTCATTTATTTATTTTGGTTGCCTCCAAGGCACTAATGTGTTAATTAATTTATATATATATTTACTTGACTATATATATATATATAT
>NW_006921669.1:2247248-2249951 GCF_000298275.1 Orycteropus afer afer
GATTCTTCTTTGTTTCCAACTTTTACATTCCTATCACCAGTAATTATCAATGCATCCTGACTGCATGTTTGATCAAATTGAGACTGCAGAAATTAGTAAAACATCTTCCATTTCTTCATCATTGCCCTCAGTGTTTGGTGCATAAATTTGAATAATGTAGTATTAAGTGGTCTTCCTTGTAGGTGTATAGATATTATGCTATTCCTGACAGCAATGTCCTTCAGGGTAGATCTTGAAATGTTCTTTGTACCTGTATATGTACCCATCTAGATACATGTGTACAACATTAAGCCCAGAGTACCACATAACATATTCTGTTTTGTGATTATCTCCCCTCCCCCCGAAATAACAGCCATCATGTATATGTATTTAGGTCAAAAATAGTTTTGCATTACAATTTAAAATGTCAGGATCATATTCCATTATATTTATATCCTCTAATATATTTATAAATTTCTCACTAAGATAATGTAGATAACTTTCTGTTTCCTGATATTAGAAACTATACTAGTTGAACATATGCACATCTCCTTAACTTTGTGCAACTCTCTTTTCGAGTCAAAGAATAGAACAAAACAAAATTCCTTGCTTTAGAGTCAATTCTGACTCATAGCAACCCTGTAGGACAGAGTAGACTGCCCCATAGGGTTTCAAAGGCTGTAAATCTTTATGGAAGCAGGCGGCCACATCTTTTTCCTACAGAGTGGCTCATAGGTTTGAATTACCCATTTTTAGGACAGTAGCAGAACACTTAACAACTGCACCACTAGGCCTCCTAAGCCAAGGGACAGCCACCATTTTTCTAAGGAAAAAAAAGACATAGTAGAGAAGGTAGGTTACAAAGATTCTAATCCCATGCTTAGATTCACTTACTGCCCACAATTGTCTCACTTCGTATATTGGTAAAATGGGAAAGTTGAGAATGATGTCTAGAAAATGTTAAGTATATTAGTAGAGGTAAGTATTTAAGCAATACTTTAAAACCACCAGTAAGTAACACAATGAGGGTGTGGATATGTAAATTCACCTTCCAGAATCAGCAAAAGAGGTGTGCAAGGAACCGGACTCACACAACACATAATCTCACATAACATAATGATATCTCAATGAACTATATTAAGTTTGATATTGTTTGTTTAAATGGAGAAACCAAAGGGCAGAGATGACGAGACTACCCTAAATTATGTAGCTGACCACTGTCAAGGCCTTTGGCTGAATGTAGACTTCTAGTCTCCGATGTAGAGCTTTAGTTGCCTGAAAAAAACTGCTCATTAAAGAAAGTCATGAATGCTAGATTAAATTCAGGCTGTATTATGGTTCTAAGTAGCAGGCATAAGCAATTTAGAAAATGAAAACTAATGGAAAACATAAATAGAAGCAAAGAAAAAATAGTTATAAAAATTAAATATATGTGATGTTTGTATATGTGCAGTAATAACAATAATAAAAGCACTGGCAAATACCCAATTTCAATTTAAAACATACATATTTGCAAATAGAGTGTATTTTTAAATTTTCTTCTTTCTTATCTTTCATTATTTTATTTTCCAGATAGCTACAATGTGTGTATATAGGTATAATAAAACATGACTAAAAATGTATTTCCAGCGGCATTCTCAGGAGTGGACAGCAGAATTAGTACTGTCCTAACATAGCCACAAGGCAGTTGGAAACCACCCAGCAGTATGGCAGAAAAAAGGCTTGGCAATCTGCTTCCATTAAGATTACAACTAAGAAAGCCCTATGGAGCACAGTTCTAGTCTATAAAACATGGTGTCATCATGCACCAGAATCAACTTGAGGGCAACTCACAACAACAGCAGCGGCATGGCTACTGTGACCTGGATTTAACACACACACAGTTGCTTCTAGCAATTCAATCTAAAGTGATTGAAACCCTGACTCAGGATCAAAGAAGTTCCTTTTTTGGTCAAATATTCTTGTCAATCCACTTTGCAGTACAATTTTACCTCTGATCATTTTATAAACCAATTAAAAAGATCTTCCCTCTCCGAGTTCTTTCTGTGCAGGAATGACGGCAGTGAGAACTGTTGAGTGTACAGTGGATACCCAAAACCTTTAGGATATTGCTTCCCATGAGCCCAACTAAAGGGCATGAGAGGTAAAAGAAAACTGCTTCACCCAGGGAGTTTCCTAGCACACAGATTCTCAAAATGCAGTCATTCTGTAATGAATGGATCTTTTTTTTTTTTTCCTTGCTGCATGAATTTCTGCCATATTTTCCCTGAAATCTTTCCTTAAGATGTGGCTGTGTAGCTTTGAATTGTACCTCTTAATTATGACAGGTAAGCTATCCCTGAATAGGACAGAATTTGGGCATATGGACCATTCAACATAAATTAGGACCTCAGATATATTTTGTCGGACTCCACAACCAAAGTCTTGGTTCAATTCACTCTCAATTTTTTATAATGTCAAGAATTTTAGTTTCTTCTCCTTATATTACCTGCTATTCCATAAGATTTTTATTTTCTATTTCATTTATTTATTCTAACTAACCTTGATAGCTTTCTTTTAGTACAATAAATTTCTTTTCAGATCAACATCACTCATATAATAATGTAGTTTGGAGTAAGAAAACATTTCCCATAACTCTTCCTTCCTATCAATCCAATTTGCAGTACAAGTTTATCTCTGATTATTATATAAATAACTATGCCAACTAATGATACTGAAACAGAC
>NW_006921669.1:2250621-2269515 GCF_000298275.1 Orycteropus afer afer
TCTCTCTCTCTCTCTATAAATATATATATACACACTTTGCTGGTTTTTGTGTTTCTCTAGAGAACCCAATCTAACACAGATGCCAACACTCATGGAGGTCTCCATGGAGGTCTCCAAGGAACCAGGAAGCAGAGGCTGAAGACACAAGGACCTTCCTCCAGAGCCAACAGAGAAAGCCTTCCCCTAGAGGCAGTGCTACGAATTTGTACTGCTAGCCTCCAAATCTGTGAGAAAATTTCTCTTTGTTAAAGCCATCCCCTGGTGGTATTTCTGTCATAGGAGCACTAGTTAACTAAGATAGCACTCTAGATAAATAGCTATCCCCTCACCGAAGTGGCATCTGCTACTACTTTCATGCTACAGCAGATAGGTTGAAAGAAGTTAAGGGTTGACACATGTAGAAGAATTTTAAGGTATTAGCATATTAAAAAGGAGCTCTGGTAGTGTACTGCCTAAGGTATTTGACTGCAAACCAGAAGATTGGTGGTTCAAACCCACCAGCCACTCCAAGGAAGGAAGATGGAATAATCTACTTCCACAAAGATTTACAACCTTGGAGACCCCCCATACTGGGATCACTATGAGTTGGAATCAATTCAATGGCAGTGGGTTTTGTTTTGTTTTTTCCATATTAAAATGATATATAGTGAGGCATATGACATCATATCATTATGATAATACATTGGAAAATCTAGTGTTTAATAAAAGATTTATGAGAGAGAGAGGAAAAAAAAAAAAGTTTTATCCTAACAGAGTAAGCATTTCCAGGTAGAATTTTGAAGACAGAATGAACATTAAAATGACTAAATATAGCATCCTTCCCAATTCATCATAAGCAGAACTACCCATCTGGAACAAGAGAAAAGAAGAACAGCAGAAGTCACGTCTGAGACTAATTATAAAAGGAAGGAGACAAATTTTGACCAAAACCAAAAAACCCACTGCTGTTGAGCCGAAAAGATTTTTCCAACTATCTAAAACGGGAATAAATCAATTCAACTATAGAAACATTAAATCAGAAGTTGGGTTAGTCACTAACAGAAATGCAATAAGAGAGTATAGCAGATTGTATCCATGTCTCCTGATCTATATGAGAAGAGCTCTGGTGGTGCACTGGTTAAACCACTGGGCTGCTAACCAAAAGGTCTGCAGTTTGAACCCACCAGCTGCTCCATGGAAGAAAGATGAGGCAAGCTGCTTTTGTAAAGATTTACAACCTTGAAAACCCTAAGGAACAGTTCTACTCTGTCCTATAGGGTCACTATTAAGTTAGAAGCAACTCTACGGCAGTGAGTTTTTGTTCGTTTGTTTTGGGTTAATCTCATGATACTGTTGACACTTATCTGTTGAAAGTTGGGTTCTATATTATGACCCCTTGAATGTGAACAAGTTTGTGACTGTGGAAGAACTTGAGCTATGTCATTTCCAAGGCAAATTTCAGAAAAGTGATGGAGTCATTGTCTCTTTCCCTCCTCCTTTCTCTCTTTCCATGCAACTTTGAAGCTCTGAGCTACCACTTAATGAGTATGACTACCTTGAAGCTGCTTAACTGGAAACAACATGTGTAGGAAATATATTAAGATAAAGTTGTACAAAAAGCCCCAGATATTGTAACCCCCAACAGTTAAAGTCCTTCTAACCCAGGCACAGACATGTGAATGAATTTTCAAATGAGTAGCATCCCAAACCATCTGAGACACTCTGGCCTATGCTAATTGAAATACACGAGCTTCCGCAACTGAATCTTACCTAGAATGTAGATGTGAGAGCAAATTATATGCTGTTGTTGTTTTCATGAAACTTGGGAAAGGTTTGTTAAAAATCCCTGTAACTTGACCAGTGAGGCTTGTACAGTGGACTGGAAGCTTGACTTCATGACTTTTAAGAACCATCCAAAATTACAGACTTGAGATTGTTTTTGTAAAAAGTTGTTCCTTGCTTGCCTTATTTTGTGAATACTAGGCTGTGCCATTTGATCTTAAAGAAATTCACAAAAGGAAAATTCTGTTTTCCTAATGATCCTGACTTTGGAAAGGGCTCCAGTCAGGAGATTCAAAGCCTAGTTCCTACAGATGAATTAGTGCTCATGATCTAACAGACACATATGTTACTGGGATAATGAAAAAAGACTAGATTAAAATAAATGGAAACCTGGTTGCTAGGCCATGGGAGCTCTGGTAGCATAGTGGCTAAGACACTTGCCTGCTAACCAGACGGCTGGCGGTTCAAAGCCACCAGCCACTCCTCAGAAGGAAGGTTGGGCAATCCTACTTCTGTAGTGATACTGCCTCGGAAACCCAAGGAGGTGTCGCTATGAGTTGGGTTTGACTCGACGGCACATAACAACAACAACAACAGGCCATGAGTAGAAATATCACCCATCTAAGTCTCAGTTTCCTCACCTGGAATATGAAGATAATAGTACTTGCCTGACTTTCCTCCCATGATTAATATGAAAATACTTTTAAAATATTAAATTCTGATAAAATTGCAAAATGTGCAATTACACAAGACTTTGTTAAAATTAGTTCAGAGAAATATGATTCTTACCTATTAAAATTATTTCCATAAATCCAAACAGCCAAGAAGCACTAACATTAATTCCCAATCACATATAATCCAGAATATATTCACTACTATCTAAGAGGCTCTGGTGGCATAGTGCCTAAGGCATTTGACTGCTAACCAGAAGGCTGGCAGTTAAAACCCACCAGCCACTCCTCAGAAGGAAGATGGGGTAATCTACTTCCATAGTGATACTGCCTCAGAAAGCCAAGGAAAGGTAGCTATGAGTTGAAATCGACTTGACGGCATATTACAACAACAACAGTCTAAGAAATATTGAGCTCAAACCTAAAGTTGACACAAAGAATATATTTGTTTCACATAGTGAATAATCTACTGAAAAAGCCAATTTTCATCACCTGCTGAGTTGTGTGGTTGACTTGCATCCTGAAGTTCTCTTATAACATCTGTAAAAGTAATTATGGAAGCCAGCTGGAAGAAGAGTAGAGAGGAGCATCTGGCAGGATAATAGATGGCATGTCAGAGGCATAGTGATATTAAGAAACCAACTCTCATTAAGAGATGCAGGGGGAAGAGAGATTTACATAAAGGAAATCAAGATTGCTTATTACCAGGGGTGGTGGAGTCATATAAGAACGTGCTGCTAAAACAGGCTAAACATCATCTTCTTTGCTTTATTGAGTCACAGACCTGGGGCTCTCAGCTCATTTATCATGGGAAGCAGTTTGAGCTAATGGACTGAGTGGGACTGTGCTGGTTAGTGACTCATTCGGTCACCTTGGGCAAATTACTCATGCCTTCAAAATTGTAGAATCAGTGGTAAATAGGGAATTTTAGCATCAGACCCCAGAGGGTCATAGCTGTATTGGTGAAATATAATAATGAATCAGGGATGAACTAAAACTTATCTATTTTGGGTTGGGAAAAAAAAAGTCTCCAACTCAGAATTTGCCTGCCTTAATCACAGGCTTATTCTAGCCACTTGCACTGTCTTCTAACAGTCGTGAGTCAATAGAATTTTGTGCCAAGTATACTATTATTGGGGAGCTCTAGTAGCATAGTGCCTAAGGCACTTGACTGCTAACCAGAAAGCTGGCAGTTTAAATCCACCAGCCACTCCTCGGAAGGAAGATGGGGCAATCTACTTCCATAGTGATACTGCCTCAGAAACCCAAGGAGGGGTTGCTATGAGTTGGATGTGACTTGACGGCACATAACAACAACAACATACTATTTTGGAGTCAAGTACTTTCTTTGGATCTTAACTCTGCTAGGACTGCTGCTTATTCCTGGGACATTACTCAATCTCTCTAGCCTTCAATGTACTCATCTGAAAAGTGTAGTTTATAATGGTAAAAACCTTAAGCTTGTGGTAAGAATTAAATGAGGTAATTGATATAAAAAGCACAAAGAGGTAGTCGATAATGTTATTGCTATTCATTATTATTTATTTTATCATGATTTCATACAATAATGGCCATCTAATCCATAGACAAATTGATCTTCTCTCCTTTTCCTCCCATTCTCCAAAATCTTGTAAGAAAATATAAACATACTCTATTTACCAGTGATAAATAATCTATGATAATTTAAAACTATAACAACTGCCTCCAATTAAAAACAGAGAAAAGAAAATACACCTCTTTGCTTTCTTAGGTTTAATAGAATAATCCAGTTAAGGAGGCTCCTGTCTCAGGTGAGGTGCTCATCACCTACTCTACACCTGGCCTTGAGAAAGCTGATTTTCTCTCTTAAACTCAGCAGCTCTACCTGAAAGGGAGATGAAAGAATATGGGCCTTCCTCATCTAAAAGTACACTTGTGAATATTGTAAAAACAATTGGAAATTTCTTATTACCTTAACAAATCTTATTAACTGAAATGAAGTTATCCAACTCCTGGGAATTTATTTTTAGCATAAAAACAATTCAAAAGAAGAAAGAAGTCATGTATTAAAAGATATTTATTGTGACTTAAAAAAATACTAACAAGTTAAATACCTCACAATTTACTTAAAATTATTTAAGTAATTTATGTTAGCTAAACATAATTTAATATGAGGTTACAATATTTCTCATGAGGAAAGTTTTTGAAAATTTATTAGTGGAAATAAATTACAAAGCTACATTATACTCGAAACATGACAAAAGTACATGAATATATAACTAAAGACTGAAAAACAACACACACATATACACAGAATTTGTTAAGGTCATGGGGATTTTATATCAAAATCCATAACAAGTAAAAATAAATTTAAATACCCATGTTGTATGTAATTAAAAGTGAGGAAGAATCAGCCACAGTAAACTCCAATCTGAAGAAGAGCCTTTGCCCATGCAGTCTTGAATTTCAAAGTGACCCTCCATATTTTCTTCCCTACCAGAATCTTCTTATTTGATTAATTACTTCACAAATGCTTCTTTTTTCTTTACTGAGCACTGCGAGAGAACAGCAAGAATAACTACTTCCTTACATTAGAAATATATTTGGATTTGAGGTGCCAACCATACTCAGAATACACTACAAAATGTTAGATGCTAGCCCTACTCAGGCAAACACACCATCAAACTGCATCTCAAGTCATTTTATGCCTGGAGTCACCACCAACCTGATAGAGAACAGTAGATAAGGAACTTCTGACTGAAGCTGACTTTGCCTCTAATGTTGGTTCTTATCTGGGCTGTTGGCTTGGCTTATTATCTTCAAAGACTTTGCAGTCCTAGTCTTCATTAATATCAGGTTTGAGGTTGCCCTGAAACCTAGTCTGGCTTCCCTGATTTTGGAGATTTTTCTTTTGATCTCTTATAACTCTTCATGCAAGTTCCTGCATCCTCAAATGCCATGTACACTATAGATCAATTTATCATTATCTATGGGGAGGTACAAAACAAGGGGATACTATGATTTAAAACCAGGAAAGGTGTGTGTCAGGGTTGTATCCTTTCACCATATTTATTCAATGTGAATGCTGAGCAAATAATCTGAGAAACTGGACTATAAGAAGATGAACACAGCATTATGATTAGAGGAAGACTCATTAACAACCTGAGATAAGCAAATGACACAACCTTGCTTGCTAAAAGTTGAAGACTGGAAGTAGTTACTGATAAAGATCAAAGACTACAGCAGCCTTCATATTGGATTACACCTCAACATAAAGAAAACAAAATCCTCACAACTGGACAAATAAGCAACATCATGATAAATGGAGAAAAGCCTGAAGTTGTCAAGGATTTCATTTTACTTGGATCCACAATCGATGCCCGTGGAAGCAGTAGACAGGAAATCAAATGACGTATTGCATTGGACAAATCTGATACAAAAATCCTCTTTAAGGTGTTAAAAAGGAAAGATATCTCTTTGAAGACTAAGATGTGCTTGACCCAAGCCAAGGTATTTGCAGTGGCCTTATATGCATGTGAAAACTGGACAATAAATAAGGAAGACCAAACAAAAATTGATGCATTTGAATTATTGTATTGGCTAAGAATATTAAATATTTTATAGGGTGGCAAGAGAACAAATAATTCTGTCTTGGAGTAAGTACAGTCAGAATGCTCCTTAGAAGTAAGGATGGTGAGACTTCACCTTAATGTATTTTGGACCTGTTATAAGGAGGGACCAGTCCCTGAAGAAGGCTATCAGCTTGGAAAAGTAGAGGTCAGCAACAAACAGGAAGACCTTCAACTAGGTGGACTGACACAGTGGCTGTTACAATGGGCTCAAAGCATAGCAATGCTTTTGAGGATGGCCCAACAGTGGGCAGTGTTTTGTTCTGTTGCGCATGGAGTGGCTATGAGTTGGAACTGACTCGAGGGCACCTAAGAACAATAACAGCAACAATATCAGGAGGAAATAATGAACCAATGCAGGACTGAATCACGGAATGCTTAAGGGAAGGTGAACAGTGCTTGAACACCTTATGGAGACTTCAGCTGAGACCTGTGACATTAACACATCTTTAACCGTAGAAATCAGAGAAATAACATAAGAGTGATTGTGCCAGATGCAGGCAGTAAGGCCAAGAGTAACACCTACCTGATTAAAGCACCTTTCAGAACACAATCTCAGCCAAATAAAGGACTCATGCAAAACCCAACACCAATCTGCTTCACCTCTTGCCTGTTGCTCACCTCAGTGTAGCTTTTAGCGAAGAAGGTCCTGCAGTGATGCAGCCTGCCAGCCCTCAGGCTCAGATCCTTCCTTTAGATTTTTCTGCTCCACCATGGCTGGACCCAACGATTTCCCCATTTGTAGCTCAGGATTGTACCAGTGTGAGACTTACCTGGGCTTGAGGGTAAAGGCTTCAGTATCTCTACCCTTCACAGTTACACTCCTTCCCAGATTCAGTGCATGCTGATGATGTTCCGGTCCTGGGCCTGTTTGGCCGCTCATAAATGTGGGGCCCAGTGTGACCCTGGGGCTCCTGCTCTTCCCAACCATGTTCTTTGGCCCTGCAATAAGTGCCTTTTGCTTTCCCACATTGGTCCCAGCTGCCTTGTTGCCCACAAGCCTTCTGCACTCAATTCTTTAATCTATATTCTGCAAACTCTCTCAGCAAGTCTGGCACACTAACCCTCTGTTTTCAGTAGGATTTCTTTGTCCTTTTTAGAAACACCACTCTAGCATTGCCCTTAAAATGCATAGACAGGTTTCTTTCTATCCTGGAATCAAATAAGGTAACTTGGTGTAAACTATCCTCTAAAAAGGATCTCTAACCCAAAGGCCTCTGTACGCCAACTGTATAAACATACCTGTGAGTCGCCAGTCAACTCATAGTTGCAGATCAGAAAATGTTCTAAGAATCTTATCTCAAGTTCTCATTAACTGACCAGAACGCACTTTTGATGCTTTCATTTTCACTACACAAAGAGAACTTCAATTATTTTTTCACTGTCAATGAATTTGTCTTAGGTATCGAGTTGTTATATGCTCAGCACTGTATGAGGTGTTATAGAGGATACAGAAGAAAGGTAAACCATACTCTTCCCCTCAAAGAGTTTATAATCCAATTGCAGTCACAAAGCAAATGCCTGTGAAATAATAGTACAGAATAAGTGGCAGAATATTAATTATGATGATTAGCACGATTGAGCTCTTAGTAGAGCAGACATGTCATATCAGTGATCTCCAAATCTCACAACAGTGTGGAAATTTAGTAATTATTGTCTCAGTTTTATAGAGTTAGAAACTGAGGCCCAAGATCTCGGCACAAGGAAAGATGTCTGACTCCAAAGCTAGCACTCTTTCCACTAAACTAGTGAATTGATTCTTCACTGCATTCACTTTGTTGCTGATGTGTCGTTGAGTTGGCCCCAACTCATAGCGACGCTTCCTTGGATTTCTGAAGTGGTATTTCTATGGAAGTAGATTGCCCAACCTTCCGTCTGAGGAGTGGCTGAAGGTATTTCAATACAGCAAATTCTGGGTCCCATCTTCAGGGATTGTGATTCAGGTGAGGACTAAGCTTTGGTAATATTTTAAAGGGTAACAGGGCTTCATAAAAGGTAGCCAGGAAGAGAAATCACTGTGCTAACCCATCCTATGACCCAGGCTCCAAAAGGAATGCAGACAGTCCCAGGGTTACAAAAGTCTGGCTTTCAGATACTTGCCCTTTAATGTTATGTAAATTTGCCCTCTCTTTGAAACAATTGAACCAATCCTTATTCACAACAAATTCTTCATTCCAATCACCTTCACTTGCTGCACATGCAGCTTTTAAATCACTGAAAAGGCTTCGAGCTTTTTCTTGCACTACACCAAAACCAAAAAGCAAACCCACTGCCATTGAGTCAATTCCAACTGGTAGCAACCCCCATTGAGTCTCTGAGTCAGTAAATCTACAGAAGGAGATTGCCCAGTCTTCCTTTCGCAGAGTGGCTGGTGGATGTGAACTGCCAGCCTTCTGGTTAGTAGTCAAATGCCTTAGCCACTGCACCACCAGAGCTCCTTTCTTGCTCTAAATTAAGGCTAAATAAGAAATATATGCACCTGTTCTGATTTACCTATAAATTCAACTGAAAGACACACTTAGGAATGCATTTCATTTGTAACCAAGGGACTACCTGTATGTTATCATAAAAGAAAAAGTGTTCAGAAGATGGTAATTTACAGCAGATGAGCTGGAATGAGACAATTTGCCTCCAGGAAAAGTTGTCCCTTTTTAATGAAAGTATGGAAACTTTTACTCACACTACTTCAAAGTCACAAAATGAATGCCATTCTCCTTCAACAGATTCTATTTTTATTAAAGAAAGGCAAATGTAATGGATAATAGAAATACATGAGTACTGCACATTTGCACTTACTAAGCATTTTCATATGTAATGTGTTATTTGGGCAACACAAGCTAGGAGTGAAAGAGAGGGTAGAGGAGATCAGGCATTGATTTCCCAGTGAGAAAACTGAGGTCTACGGTAACTGCTCTGGTAGCATAGTGCCTAAGGCACTTGACTGCTAACCAGAAGTCTGGCGGTTCAAACCCACCGGCCACTCCTCGGAAGGAAGATGGGGCAATCTACTTCCACAGTGATACTGCCTCAGAAACCCAAGGAGGGGTTGCTATGAGTTGAGGCTGACTCGATGGCACATAACAACAACAACAGAGTAGCTATATGGCTATTTAGTGATCTAACCGAGTACTCATTTAATTGTACTCATTTCTGACTGATTTGCTTGGCAGCCCTGTAGCTTTGAGTCACCAAGTCACCCCAGCAGATTGATATGTGTGATCAGTAATTCAAGGAGCTACTTATTAAACAAAGCAAAGGTAGGGATATATTTAAAGTAATCACTTCTCTATGATGCCCTATAAAAGTGTAGCTGAACCCACATTATCTTAAACAGTCCTCGAAATGAGTTACTTATGTTACAACACCCATATCCATTAGCTTTTGATGAAATGCAGGTAAACACATTTCTTTCCAAACTACTTGCTCAGATGAAGCCATAGGAAAGTCCATTCAACCACAGGGAAAGCATCAAAATGGCTTGTAGCTTTCAGCAAAGCCATACTTTTTGGACTGTTACCAACATGTTATTTCAGAGTTTAAAAAAATAAGGAGAAGCAGCTACACAGAAGTTTTCAGGACAGAAAGAAGAGTTCAAATAAATACCCGCTGGTGCCATCAATGAACGGCAGATGTTTGCAGGTGAACTGAGATCTGTGGTTTTAATTGCCTGAGTAAAATAATCTGGAGAAAAGCCTGCTGTTACCAGTCACCAGCACTGCACACTATGGAACTAATTGGGTGTGAGGCAGTAAGGGGAAACCACAACATTCTTCTTCTTGGTCTATTACTAATAATTTAAAATTATGAGAAAAATCTCAGAAATGGGAATTATGGCCCTACAATACTGAAAAATAAAATAAAAACCTCCTGAAAGGAAAAATGAGAGTGCTGGAAACTCACTGCCATCGAATCAATTCTGATTCATAGCGACCCCCCTTGGGTTTCCAAGGTGGTATCTCTACAGAAGTAGATTGCCCAACCTTCTTTCTGAAGAGTGGCTGGTGGGTTTGAACCGCCAGCCTTCTGGTTAGCAGTCAAATGCCTTAGGCACTATACCACAAGAGCTCCTAAATGGGAACTGAAGAAGGAAAGAAAAAAAATCCCCTTTTTGGAGTCAAATCACTCTCAACACATCCTTAGGACCACACTTTCTATGTTGTCTTACCTTGTATCAGGCTTATCACGGCTTCTTTAAACGGCAATCTCAGGAAAGCAAGAGCGTACCAAGGCTCCTGGAGACCCAGTGCCTGGAATGCACATAAGATCGGGTCTGGCAAATTTTATTGGTAAAAGAAAGTCTCAACTCCACGTCTTAATGGGAGGATTTGCAGTCATTTTAAAAAAGGAAACCCACAGGGAGATGATGTACCTATCACTTCAGACAATTTATCATAGATCTTGTTGATCACTGTCTTTGACTTAGCCATAACATGACAAGCAAATTGTCCCCTTCTTTTCTTACTGCTCTGTGCACTCCCTTCTTAAAGCAGCTTGCCTGCCTAGAGATGACAGCCCTTCTAAATTGAAAATGATTATTTGAAGCAGCATCTGAAATTATTTCAAAAAGATGTCCTTACTCTACCGAACACTATCTTACCAGGATAATTGTAAAATCATCCACTGAAATTCAAAATAGCAACGACACAAATAGAGTATGGGCACTGCAAAACTTCCTGGTGGTACCGGTGAAAATAATTGGGTGAATTATGAAGTCATTTTGTATCGGTAAGTGTTTAATCATGGAAGTAGAACCACTATGATTATTATGAGAGTAAGAGATATGTAATGGGATATGTGTTGTTAGGTTCTGTAGACTTGGTTAGGATTCATAGTGACCCTATGAAGAACAGAATGAAACACTGCCTGGTCCTGTGCCATGCTCATAATACCTGCTATGTCTGAGCCCATTGTTTGGCCACTGTGTCAATCCATCTCCCTGAAGATCTTCTTCTTTTCCCTGATCCTCTGCTTTCCAAGCATGATGTCTGTTGTAGTTAAGATTGTGTGTCAACCTGTCTGGGCTGTGGTTTTTAGTGGCTTGGCAGCTGGAGGTAGTTATTGCCCATGATAGATTGTGATCACCTCCACGGTGGAATCTGCTGGGAGACATTAATCAATGGAAAGGGAGCTGCCTTTGGGGTGTGGCCCACCTCCAGTATATATGGAAGAGCTTTGGGAAAGGTTGTTGCCACATTTTGGATCCTGCATTTTTCTGAGTCTTCATCTCCAGTGCCTGGACTTGAACCAGTGGCCTGCCCTGTTGCCTGCCAGTCTTGGGATTACATCATTTTACTTGCTTACCCTATGCTCTGGTTACCTAGTGCCACTCTGACAGGAGTATACCACAAATGGGATGGCCTTAACAAACAAGAGCTTATTCTCTTATAGTTCAGGAAGCTGGAAATCTGCTTTCAAAGTGCCAGCCTCTAGGGGCTGTGTGAAAGCCCCTCGACCTTGGGCTTCAGCTCTGCCTCTTGCTCCTGGCCCACTGAAGCTAAAGGCATCTCTTCACTGAGGCAGCTACTGGCTGCTGAGTCTAACAAGCCCAAGGTCGACAAATAAAATGGCACAGTCCTGATGTTACCAAACCACACAGCAGGCTAAGTCCATTGTAAGTCCCAAAGTCGGCAGAGCACGGCAGGCTGCTGAACAACAATACAGCTACATGCAGGGTCCAAGCATGGCATAGGCTAGAGACGACCTCCAAGGTTTCTCCTTATATACAAGAAGCAGACCACATCCCAAAGGCAACTACTCAGCTGCTTGTGGTAGATCCTACAATGAAGTTGATTGCCAGTCTCATCATGGGGAATAACTACCACCAGCTGCCCAGCCACTCAACCAGGCCCAGCCGACATACAAATTTCACTACTATAGCCTAGGTTCCTGAGCCTCAGCAGCCAGCAGCTGCCTGAGTTAGCAGACACCTTCAGCTCCAGTGGGCCTGTATCAAGAGGCAGAGCTGAAGCCCAAGTTCCAGGAGCCTTTGCCCAGCCCCTAGAACCAGCACTCTGAACTTCTAGCCTCCTAAACTGTAAGAGAATAAATTCCTGTTTGTTAAAGCCATGCAGTTGCGGTATTTCTACAGCAGCACTAGAGAACTGAGACAACATTCTTCTCCAGGGATTGGTGACTCCTGATAACATATTCAAGTACATGAGATGAAGCCCCACCATCCTCACTGCTAAGGAACATTCTGGCTGCACATCTTCCAAGACAGATTTATTCGTTTTTCTGGTAATAGTGCATTCACTATTCTTTGTCAACACCAGAATTCAAATGCATCAATTAGACCTTATATAAATATGGGAGGAAGGTTTAGAGGTGGAGCCTGAAAGGCTGGCTCAAGTGATCAGGAAAAGAGTTACTAACCACAAGTTGACCTTAATAATGGAGGGTTGATACATTCGAATCTGCAGGGAAATATAAAAGGCCCAGTGCTAGTAAGGGGAATGAAATAGTGGGACTCTGGAGTTGGCTATGGGAAGATGGGGCTGTGTGTGACTTGTGTCTCTGTTGATTTGGAGCCATCCATCTGAAAATAGGCCTGGGGTCATTGTGGGTCACCAGGAACAGCAGTGAGGCTACAGGATGGATATGGGGAGGAGAAAATTGAGGAAAAGCTGGTACCTGCGTGGTAGCTTGATATCTGCTTATCACCACATCTGATCATGATGACTCTCTAGACTAATGATCTGCTTTACTTTTGCCTTTCAAATCTCCTACAAGTTTTCTGCCCAATTCTAACTTTACTAAGTTGACACAGCACAATCCTGCCCACATTGATTTTTCTGTCATGTTTCTGTAATGTTACTCTTTATAAGTATGAATTACATTTGTAACCAAGAAAAAAAGATAAAAATTAAAGGACTGGTGTCTCTTCAGAGCAATACAAAGCATTTCAGATGGTTGTTTATTCCATGATCTTTCATTTGCTTTTGTCTCTAAGACCTTATTATTTTCTCCCCCCTGTAAAGATGAGGTTTTATGCTCATCATAGTAGTTATTTGATCACTTATTCTAAACTCTCTTATTCTAAACCGTTACCACTTATCACAATGCTTTGACAATCCACCCTCAGCCTTGAGTTTGACTGGAATACTTAGATCTGAGTTGTCTAGTAGAATAGCCCCTAGTCACATGTGGCTGTTTAAATTTAAATGTAGATTATTTAAAATTAATAAAACTAGAAACTTACCTCCTCACTCACAGCAGGCATATGAGCAGTATCAACTGTTGGACAGCCCAGATTATGGAACATTTCTATTATTGCACAATGTTCTATTGGGCAGAGCTACAATACCCAAATCTACTTCTCCTACATATTCCCATATAGAAATCTCAACACAATTATCTCTCTTGTCACAAAAAATTGACAATGACCAGAGTACCTGGAAAACTGAAACATAGGCCACATGAAGTTTAAATAATAAGAAACTGACAAGCCTCCAGCAATTACCACCCATCAGACAACTAGAGAGCTTCCCACGTTGTTGTTGTTGTTGTTATGTGCCATCAAGTCGGACCCCACTCATAGTGACCCCTCCTTGGGTTGCTGAGGCGGTATTACTATGGAAGTAGATTGCCTAACCTTCCTTCGGAGGAGTGGCTGGTGGGTTTGAACCGTCAGCCTTCTGGTTAGCAGTCACAAGCCTTAGGCACTATGCTAACAGAGTTCCTAGAGAGCTTCCCATAGTCCCTCAAAATTCAAACGTGAGCAAACAGACATGCAGATTTACGTATTATGAGCCTCCATTGTTTGTGGTCTCTATTCTGTCTAGCTATCATCCATCCCCAAAACCCTGGCATATGAGATGGTATATGAGATGCTGTGTAAGGAGAGTCCTTACCTCAACATGGAGAGTGGAAATCAGAAGATGAGATATAATTCTGGGAGCAGCACATCAATACTCTCATCTGGAACATAAAACAGTTTTATTTACTTGCACAGAGAAAAAATGTGACTGATAATGTACATTTCACCACTTTCCAGGCATTCTTTCAAAAAGACCATCTCCAGTTGCAAGGAGAATACTAATTTTAATTGTTATAATCGCATGCTCCCAGTCTTGGAGGAAATCATTCAGCCTTTCCCGCTAAGAATGTTTCCATCATTTCAACAGCACACACTGAGTCTGGGGAAATTTGAAATAAAGCAAAATAGAAAGACTAAAAATTACAAGCCCATTTTTCTGACAGTTTTAACATGATTTTCCTCTTCTTTGTTCCCTCTTACCCTCGTTCTCTCGGTGATCCAGCCTTCTTGTTTTCTTCAAGCACTAGCTAACCAAACAAACAGCAACCACAGAAAAACAAGACTTTGAAAAGGACAGTTTTACCTGCAAATCAAAGCTCATGTCAGCTCTGCTTTATTCTGCCTCCTTGCTGTAATTTGAACCCACAATCTAAGGCAAGATGCTGTGACCTTAAATACCCTCAAATTAGCTTTCATTGACTAAAAAAAAAACCAAAAAAAAAACCCAAACTCACTGCCATTGAGTGTTTCCGACTCACAGCAACCCCTCCTTGGGTTTCTGAGGGTTTATCTGTACAGAAGTAGATTACCCAATATTGACCTCAAATTAGTTTTCATTGACTATTGAAGGAATTCAAGTCCATGTTGCCAGATCTTTCCATTTTTCAAAGGTAGCTTAAAATTCCATTATCTGAAGTCTTCTATTTTTTCCTAAATGTTGACAAATAATTAAAAATATTAAAACTTTATTAGAGCCAAAGAAAATGTTTCTAATCCAAGTTAGATCCAAAAACTTCCTTTTTCTGATGGCAGTGAAAATAAGAATATGACTTCTGCTTCCTTTTCCTTTAACTACAACTTCTTAGAGTGTGAGCGCACATTAGACCTTTAACAAAAACTGACTCATTTGACAAGTTAGGAAGCTGATAGTTCTCATACTGGAAAAGGTCAAAGTTGTTGCAGCCACTGATAGAAGCTACTGTGGCTCTCGATCAGTGGTTCTCAACCGGGGCTGATGGCCCCCTGCAGAACATTTGGAAATTTCTGAAGACATTTTTGTTTGTCACCACTCAGGGAAGGGGTTACTACTGGCTTCTAGTGAGTAGAAGCCAGAGATGCTGTTTAATATTCTATAATACACAAGCCAGACACCATAATTTTAAAAAACTATCAAATCCAAAATGTCAATGGTACTGAGATTGTGAAACTTATCTCTAAATCTCGTCTTTGTATGAAGGACTGATTAGTGTTTGTTCACACTTTCCACTGATGATCTGAGCTCTGAAAGAAAGATATATTGTCCAAAACTACTCCCGAGGTCTGTCATTCCTCATATTCTCGTCACACACATTTAGGACCTGCCTGCTAAGACTCAGACTGCTAAGAGTCCAGGTACTCTTGTCTTCCCAGAAGTGGTAAGGATGATAGGTAGTAAAGATAGATGGATGTGGATGGACATATGGATGGATGGATACAGACAGATATCAATAATAGAGCACTTTAGTTTAAGTACATGAGAAACTCCAAGGAGATTCACCAACTCTATGTACATAATTATCAAAAATAATAACAAATTGTTACTTTAAGCCACTAATCACTAGTTTTAAGAAGCTCTAGTGGCACTGTGGTTAAGGCATGTGGCTGTTAACCAAAAGGTTACTGGTTCAAACCCACCACCTGGTTTGTGGGAGAATGATGAGGCAGTCTGCTTCCATAAAGATTTACAATCTTCGAAACCCTATGGGGATCACTATGGATTGGAACTGACTCTACGGCAGTGGGTTGGGTTTGGTTGGTCACTAGTTTTGGGGTGGTTTATTACAGAGTAATAGATAACCACATCAAAAAGCAATTTTTAAAAATCCTACCAGTTGATGCTAACTAGCTCCTGTTTCTTCCTCTTTTGAGAAATGCTGATTTATAGTAGGTTTAACCAACATCAGGAATCCCTGGGTGTTACATATGGTTAAGCATCTGGGTACTAATGCAAAGCTTAGTGGTTTGGAAGGAAGGCTTGATGATATACTTTCAAAAGTTGATGGCCAGGAAAACCTTTTGGAGTGCAGTTCTACTCTCAAACACATGGGGTCTCCATGAGTCAAGACTGACCAGACAGCAACTGTTTTGTGTTTTTTTTTTAAGACCAATATCTTTTAAAATGTAAAGCCTACATAGTGACCCCCCCTTGGTTTTCCGAGGCAGTATCTCTACAGAAGTAGATTGGCTAGTTCCTTCCCAAGAGTGGTGGGTGGGTTTGAACCACCAGCCTTCTGGTTAGCAGTCAAATGCCTTAGGCACTATGGCACCAGAGCTCCCAGTCTTCAGCAAATCAGCAGAGTGCACAAGTAAAACTCAACTTTTAATTTACTACTATGTTATCCATCTTCATTAAGGCTCTGAGTACATCAATTAGCCATAGGGATAACAGAGTAATAACATACATACTTTATCGCTTTGTCAAGTTCAACAAACAACATTGTGAAATGCTAATGGCCTATAATGAAGACAGAAACCATCATAAACTATTAAATTCATGGCTTCACAGATTTATCAATTATTTATTAAGAGGCTATTTGCCATCCAGGCTGACTGTGCTTGGTTCTAGAGATTTAAAGATCAAGAAGACATGGGCTTTCTTGTCTTTGCTGAGCTCCCAGTGTACTCATGAGGCTACAAAGATGTGGGTGCACTAGGGGTGCTTCTGGCCAATCACTCCATAGAGTGCAAATATCTGGTATTTCTTGAGATCTTATTATGTGCATTGTTGCTGTTAGGTGCCAGCAAATCATCTCTGACTCCTAGCGACCCTATGTACAGCAGAATGAAGCTGCCAGGTCCTGTGCCAGCTCCCCGATCCTTGCTGTACCTGAGCCTATTGTTGTAGCCACTGTGTCAATCTATCTCGTTGAGGGCCTTCCCATTTTTCTTTGACCCTCCACTTTACCAAGTAAGATAGCCTTCTCCAGGGAATGGTCCCTTCTGACAACATGACTAAAGTAGGTGAGATGAAGTCTGGCCACTCTCACTTCCAAGGAGCATTCCAACTGCACTTCTTCCAGGACAGATCTGTTAGTTCTTTTAGCAGTCCATGGTACTTTCAGCATTCTTCACCAACACCACAGCTCAAAAGCATCAGCTCTTCTTTGGTCTTCCTTATTCATTGTCCAGCTCTCCCATACATGTGAGGCAATTGAAAATGTCATGGCTCGTGTCAGTAGCACCTTAGTCTTCAAGGAGACATCTTTTCTCTTCAGCACTTGAAAGAGCTCCTTTGCAGCAAAACTGCCCAATGCTATACTTGTCTATGTCTAGACTGTTGCTTCCATTGGTGTTGATTGTAGAACCAAGTAATATGAAGTATTTGACAACTTCAATCTTTCCTCTATTTATCATGATGCTGCTTATTGGTCCATTTGTGAGGACTTTTGTTTTTTTTATATTGAGGTGTAATCCATACTGCAGACTGTGGTCTTCAATCTTCATCAGTAAGTGTTTCAAGTCATCTTCACTTTCAGCAAGAAAAATTGTATCGTCAGTGTATGGCTGGTCATTAATGATTGTTCCTCCAATCTTGATGTCATGGTCTTCTTCATATAGTGCAGCTTCTCAGATTATCTGCTCAGCATGCAGATTCAATAAGTATGGTGAAAGGATACAACCCTGATGCATTCCCTTCTTGATTTTAAACCATGCAGTGTCCACTTTTTCTGTTCAAGCAAGCCACTCATTATGTGCATTAGGCCATTTAAATTGTATAACCTCCCTCTGAGAGGTTAGCATTAATTTGTCTTCAACTGTAGAAATTTAAGTTGAAAGACATTATTTACGTCTCCCAAGGACCAACTAATAAGTGGTGAAGCCAATATTCAAAATAGGCAGTTCTAACACAGAATTTATGTTCTCCAATTCTATGCCATCCAAAAAGTAACTATTTACCCTTAATATGGGTGGAGATGGAGAGTGGGCATTACTTTTATTGTTCAACCATGGACGTCTAAGTTCACACATTTTGAAAATCCACAGGGAACATGCACATACCGTAACATACTCACCACATATGCACATACATATAGCAAACACTCCAAGTTTGAGGCAGACTATGGCATTTTTATGAAAAAATATTTGTTTTGGTGCCAAACTCTGAATTTTAAATTCAAGAGAAAGAAAACTCTATTCCCTATATCACTTTTGCATACTTCAGGAAAGAGGCAAGGACTACAGTTCAACTATGCTACGGTCCAAATTAAAAATCAGAATAGTGCACTTCTTATCAAAGACTAATAGCCTAAAAAGCAACCTAAATTACACAGAGAGTAATGGCCCCTGGCACATTCCTTTAGCCCGATGAAGGATTTCCCTCTTTCATAGCTGTACTGGTGAACAAAGGATATTGAAAGATGTTGGCACCAGCTGAGTTCTTTTTGCCAAGGTTAATGTGATGGATTTTTTAATTTGGATTGTGTTGGGATCCTACTTATGTCAGGGGAGGGATATAGCCAACACTGATTCTTCCAGAGTTTCAACCACTTATCAGGGATTACTTTGGATTTAGCAATTAACTCCACCTGAAAAGAGAGAAGCCTTTATTCCCTTTTATAGAGACTAAAAATCTTGATCTTCTCTCTAAAAAACAGAAAAGCAACAGAACATTGGGGAAAAAAAACCAATCAGCTGTGTCCTCTTAGGGATATGACTTTCCTACTCTGGGCCTAAACTGACTCATTCATAAACTGAGGAGAGTAGATTATTCATGTATAATTTTTGAGGGCTTATAGTATGTCAGAGTCTGAGCTTGATATTGAAGATATAAAACCCACTGCCATCAACTTGCTTCCAACTCATAGTGACCCCCACAGTGTTCCCAAGGTTGTAAATTTTA
>NW_006921669.1:2271440-2283339 GCF_000298275.1 Orycteropus afer afer
ACTGCTTTATCCAGGACTTTAAGTTCACATGAATGACAGCCAGCTACAATCAGCACAATACAGTCACAGTGTCCACAAGATAACAAATGCATTTGTTCCTACAGATAGAAACACCTTGAGGAAGAATATGAACTTGTTTTTAAGTCTGAGCCTGAGTTGAAGTCTCAATTTGAGTTAACAACAATAAGAATGAATGAAAATAAAAGTGAAAGAAAGTAAAAGATGGTTAGATCTGAAAACAAAAAAACAATTATTCACCCATGACATTCAAAGTTCTTTTCAATTCCTCACTCTCACTCTCTGCATCTTCCAGCAACAGGTAGCACATCACGTAGCCAGAATTGAGTGAGAACTTAATATTTACATAGCAGTCTATAGGAAACTCTCCAAGAATGACAAGGAAAGAAAAGACATCATCAACATAATCACCTTCATTAGAGCAAATATTTACTTTGTGATTACTACGTGCCAAGTAATGTACTAAAACTGTACATGTGTCTATTTAATGCTCACCATAACCATCCAATCATACAAAGTATTCTATTAGTCATAAATTTTCCCATTTCGAATAAGAAAACTCCAACTTAATGGAGTTTAGATAAAGAAAGTATGTGGAGGTATTTAGCAACTAATAGCAGACCAAGGTACTGGGAAAGTGACATTTAGCTGTTCAACCTAGTATACTTTTTCATTATCTCTCTTCCCTCCTGTCAGTCTTTCCTTTCAAGAACAAATCTCAACAGGGCAGAAAGGATGGTCAACTACAACTATAAAAGGTAGGCACCACTCCTTGGTCTAGCCAAGAAGTGTCAAAGAACAACACTAATTGTCTTGCCTTTGTACAATTGCCTATTGTTCAACTAATGCCATAGTTAGAGAAAGAATTTCTTGACTGGGCAATTCTGGATCCCATGGTCAACCTTGAGGTCTACAGAATAAGTGTCTTTATTGGTGGCCATCATCTGATGGTATTTAAGGCAAAAGAGTGTGTGTGTGGGGGGCAAAATACCCTGTTTACTACAACTAGACTTTATTATCTTACCATTTCACATTATTAGAAATTAAAACTTAAAGAGTATAAGTTACTTCTTTAACATCAGCCATATAAAAGTGGTAAGACTGATTTTCACCATAACAAGCCCTAGTTGCACGGTAGTTAAGCACTTGGCTGCTGACCAAAAGGTTGGTGGTTCAAACCCACCAGATACTCCATGGGAGAATGATGTGGCAGTATGATTCCATAAAGATTTACAGCCTTGGAAGCCCTATGGGGCAATTCTACTCTGTTCTATAGGGTACTATGATTCAAAACCAACTCAATGGCAGTGCGTTTGATTATTCTTTTCTTTTTCTTTTTTTTTTTTTTTAAAGTCAGATTTGATTGGTTTGAAAATCCATTCTCTAATTTGCTATATTACATGGCATTTCCAATTACTACTCCCTTGGATATATGCATAATGGGAAGACTATCAATGTAATGCATATATAGATGTTCCACACTTTTCATTTTAATTCTTAGAGTATAAAAAATAGAAGATAGATAATAAAATACTTAATGGATAAACAAAATGTTAAGTGGATCTGATGAAGGGTTCACTGGACCAATATGTAAAACCATGATAAATAGAGAAAATATTGAAGTTGTCTAGGATTTCATTTTACTTGGAATCACAATCAATGCCCATGGTAGCAACAGTCAAGAAATCAAACAACAAATTGCATTGGGCAAATCTGTTGGAAAAGACCTCTTTGAAGTGTTGAAAAGCAAAGATGTCATTTTGAGGACTAAGGTGTACCTGACCCAAGCCATGGTATTTTCAATTGTCTCATATGCATGTGAAAAAATGGACAATGAATAAGGAAGAACAAAGAACAACTGATGCATTTGAATTATGGTGTCAGTGAAGAATATTGAATATGCCATGGACTGCCAAGAGAAAAAACAAATCTGTCTTGGAGGAAGTACAGCCAGAATGCTCCTTAGAAGCAAGGATGGTGAGACTTCATCTCACATTCTTCAGACATGTTAACAAGAGGGACCACTTCCTGGAGAAGGACACCATGGTTGGTAAAGTAGAGGGTCAGCAAAAAAGAGTAAGACCCTCGATAAGATGGATTGACACAGTGGCTGCAACCATGGGCTCAAACATAGCAACGATTGTGTGGATGCTACAGGACCAGGCAGCATTTAGTTCTGCTGTGAGTGGGGTTGCTACAAATCAGACTGACTTGACAACACCTAACAACAACAACAAAGATGGGTTTAGAATTAACAAACCAGAAAGAAGAGAATAAATGCTACCTTTAACATTATAAATAAGTCTATAAGAAAAACAAGTTTTGTTTGTTTGTTTTTTTCACTCTTTACATTTAGTTGAAATATTAGGGCACTTGGAGTTAAAGAGAATAAGTTTCAGGTCCAAGCTCATTTGCATTCTGTGGACCTCCTTATCCTCATCTAAACCTCCTACTCTACCTATTTAATGTTGCTTTTTTGAGATTCAAATGCAAAATAATAATAATAAAGTGTTTTGAAAAGCTAAAAATACAAAATAACATATAAAAAGACAGTATTATTATTTCATATTATTACGTGTCTACTGGGTAAATAGGAGCTCTGGTAGCATAGTGCCTAAGGCACTTGACTGCTCACCAGAAGGCTGGCGGTTCAAACCCACCAGCCACTCCTCGGAAGGAAGGTTGGGCAATCCTACTTCCGTAGTGATACTGCCTCGGAAACCCAAGGAGGGGTCGCTATGAGTCGGGGCTGACTCGATGGCAAACAACAACAACAACAACAACTGGGTAAATAGTAAGCATGTGTTTGTAGGCCATTGATAGTTTTCTAAAAATCAAAAAGAATGAAATACTATATTACTACAGAAATTTTTATAAATAGGCAACTATTACTCCAATTATTTATCCCTTCTTGAGGGTTGAATTTATCCTCCCCAAAGATACACTCAAATCCTACCTCTTGATACCTATGAATGTGACCATTTTGGAAATAGCCTTTGGAGATGTATCAATGTAAGATGAGGTCATACTGCATTGGAATGAGCCATAATCCAATGAGAGGTATTATAAGAGGAGAGGCACAGGTACACAGGGAGAACGTCACGTGATGATGGAGGCAGAGATTGGAATGATGCCTCTACAAGCCAAGCAATAGCAAGTGTTGCCAGCAACCACTAGAAGGTAGGGAGAGGCATGGAACAGATTCTCCATTTGAGCCTCTGTGAGAGCCAACCCTGCCAACACCTTGATTTTGGACTGAGTCTCCAGAAGGAATCGACCTTGCTGACATCTTGATTTCAGAATTGTACTCTTGAGAATTATGAGATAATACATTTCCATAGTTTTAGGCCATCTTCATTTGTGGTAATTTGTTACAATAGTTCCAGAAACAAATATACCCCTCAATTTCTCTTTTCTCCTTAAATTATGTTGTCATTGCCATAGTCTTCTCCTGCTTCTACTACTGTTATTATTATATTAAAGTATTATTATATTACATTATTATTATATTAAAGTATGATGAAGTTATCTTAACAAGTAATTTTCTGGGTAGGTCCCCTATAGATTCATACTCAACAAAAGATTTTGTTTGCTTTCAAATTTAAAATAGTTTCCTTCTGATTACACCTCTTCTGCTAACAAGGGTATTCTATTGGCTTCCTCCTTATTACTCATTACTGTATTTTCTGTTGTACCTTCTCTCCTAATCTTTTCCTCTACTACCAAAGCAACCCTTTCCACTTTCACTCTTAAAGAAATCTCTCTTTGCCCCTCCAAAATCTCCAATCAGTAACAAGCCCTTCTTCATTTTTAATTCCAGACAAAATTTAGGCATTGATTTATATAAGGTTTCATCCACTGTGCTAAGAAAACAAGGTGATATGGCATACTTTTTAATACACCCACTCCTCACTTGTTGACATGGTTAGGTTCCAAAGTCCAGGTCATTATGTGAAAATCAGCATTACGCAAAGATGGAGGATGACCATATCACATCACACAATGGAAGACAACTGCATGATTACATACCTGCCAAATTCCATCATTATGTAACTGATAAATTCCATCCTTACATAACTGCCAAACTACTGAGAATCATGGCCCAGCCAAGTTGACATAACCTTCACCACCAGAGCCTAAAGCATTACTTTCACCTTGCATCTTGGCATTCATAGCCAGATGTAGGTCATTAATTCGGGAAATGCAGCTTTTTTTTTCTATTTCCGTAAACTCAAAATGTCAGAAAATAAGAGAATAACTAAGTGAGGAGTAGGTGTAATTGGTTTAGAAAAACAACCAGAATTACAGCAAAATAAAAATGGGATTTGTGCTGTATCTCATTTATTTTGACATTTCTGAAATCTCAGATCTGATTATATGTGTTTTGGCTTTATAATGTAGGCAGAGGATAGGGAAAAGGAAAGACTTGTTATTGTCAAAGCAAGTCTCCAAGCAGCTCAAAGATCACTTAATTTTTCCTGAGACTACTTTTCATGCAAAGGATTCAGAATAGTTTTCCATGCGTCATCCTACAATGGAATGAATAATAATAATAATAAAATAGTGACATGTAAGCCCCACGTTTCCATTGCCCTCCATCCCTGAGACCACTAGGTGACCTTTGGCCTCAGGGCAGTGCTGTCTCGGGGTGGACCCTGATCCTCAGGGGATCAGGTCACTGGAATGGGTGGCAGAAAGAGTCCTGTTTCCTTTCACTTTGGGCACGAGATCAAGACAGAAACACAATTAGAGGATAACAAGGGGAGACTTGGAAAATATATTTTAAAAGACAATATATAAGTGGCTAGATCAAGATGAGAGATAAGAACATATTATTAAGAATTATGAGTTAACCATCAAAACATGATAATTAGAAATGATTAACAGGGACTGCACCTAGGGGTGAGATTGCAGGTGGGGAACAGTGGTGTGGAAAACAATTGATTTTTATGTATTATGAACACTTTTTGTGTATATATATTATATATATAATGACTATGTATATATTATTACCTATTATAGTTGTTGTAACAACAACTATATATATATTATTGTATGTACAGAGTGGTTGCTGCTATGTGCCGTTGAGCTGGTTTGCATTCAAAACAATCCCATGTACAACAGAAAGAAATATTGACTGGTCCTGAGCCATAGTAATCATTGGTTTTTTGAGCCTACTGTTGCAGTGACTGTCAATCCATCTCACTCAAAGTCTTCATTTTTGTTCACATTCTACTTTACCAAATCCTTTACACACACACTCACACACATATACACATGTACACACACACATATATGTATACACACATACATATATATGTATATATATTCATGTTTGTCAAATGTATACACTGCTTTGATGAAAACAATTGTTGTTGTTGTTGTTATGTGCCCTCGAGTCGGACCCAAGTCATAGCGACCCCTCTTTGGGTTTCCGAGGCAGGATATCACTACGGAAGTAGATTGCCCCATCTTCCTTCCGATGAAAACAATATTATGATTTAAAATATGATTATAGAAAAGAGAGATGGAACCTGAGCTCAGATGAAAAATAAGAAAACCATAGTTCACATACATGAGCCATGTAACAACCTTTTGGTTAAAAAGTTGGAGTTGATGAATAAGACAAAGTGTTGATGTTTCCAACAAAATGAAATAGCAGATAGTGGGAAAATAGTGAATATTCCCCAAGGCAAACAGAGAGCTAGAGGCAGAGGATTAGCACAGGGAGCAAGTGCAAAGGCAATTAGGCAGGGAGAAATAAATATCTCTTTACCCCTTCTTATGCAAATCTAAAAAAAAAATCTTTTTTTAAATCCCCTAGACCTTTGACTCTCTTTATAGTAAAAGTATAGAGAATAGACTTATGGAGAATAGGACTCAAGTTTACATTTTATTTCATAGAGCCAGGAATCAGCCTGTTCAGTCATAAATTTTACCTCTTTATTATGAGGAGCTTTGGTGGCATGGTGGTTAAAGGATTCAGTTGCTGACCAAAAAAGGTCAGCAGTTGGAACCCACCAACTGCTCCATGGGAGAAAGATAAGGCAGCCTGCTTCTGTGAAGATCTGCAGTCTTGAAAACCTTATATGGCAGTTCTACTCTGTCCTAGAAGTCGCTATGAATCGGAATTCACTCAATGGATGGCAATGGATTTTGGTTTAGGGATTTGTAGACAGGTAGGGATGTATCTATGGAACTGTGAGTAAGAATGTTTGTACGAATGTGAGTATGAATGAATGTTTATTTGTATGAATGTGAGTTGGGAGGGTGTGGGTGTGTATACACATGTGTTTGAAAACATATTTCTGGAGACACATGACATAAATGTGAAAGTAGTCCAGTGTGCATTTCAGCAGCTCTCTAGATCTGCTGCAGCTCTGTGGAAGACACAGTCATCATGAAATAAGAATTTTTCTCTCTTTTGTTTTGCAAAAAGCATTTATGCCTGGGCCAGACAGGTTCAGAACACATCTATGAGCCTATGTGTTGCATGTTTCTTATTAGATGAAAAACTAAAAATCAGTAATGAAGTTCTATTCAGTATGAACTCCAGGAGTGAAAGAGAAACATATCTAGAAGGGGTTAGAGTACATATAAATGTGGAAATTGCTGAGGAGGCATTCCAGCCTTGCTATTGCCTTGGAACTTATAAGAAGCTTATATTATCTATCTTAAGAAAGTTTTCATTTTATACCTGCGCTTTGCAGAGCTGGGGATAGCCCAGATGATCCTTTTAGGGGTAGCTTCTTATTTGTGTTTCCTGAAGCCTGTTGATCTGAGTGCTCAAGTCTGAGGTGCCTCTTAGAACACATGTGATTGGGGTTTCTTTTCTAACACACTTATTTCCTAGGTATATGTAGCCTACGTGAAGTGGTTTAAAGAACACTTGCATATGTACTACTGTCCCAGTAGTACACAGTGACTCTTAGAACAGCATAGAACTGCCATATAAGGTTTTCAAGGTTGCAAATCTTTACAGAAGCAGACTGCCTTATCTTTCTCCCAGGGAATGGCTGGTGGATTCCACTGCTGACCTTTTTTGTTAGCAACTGAATCCTTTAACCACCATGCCACCAAAGCTCCTTACAGTAAGGGAGATAGCTAGTGGTTTTCATCCCAGAGATGTGGACGTGGATGTGGACATGGACCCTACCATGTGGGGTGGTAGGGAATTGTGGGGAATGTCAAGGATTTTCAGCTACTGTCTCAAGACTTAAAATTCATTAAAGCTAAGAACATAATGTTTCCTTATTTCCAGGCTTTTCATAACTACCACAGTGATAGGTACATACAGGGCTAGTGGTTCTTAGTATTTTGTGAGCCTCAGAAGCAAAAGAAGCTTCTAAGCATAACTCCACTGGGTCTGATTCAATGTGTTAGGGGTGAAGCTGAGGAATCTCAAGGTTAACCATCAGCTGAGGAGAGTCTGGTGGCTGGACGCCACTCTTCAAGAAGTACTAT
Source organism: Orycteropus afer afer (assembly GCF_000298275.1). Lineage (NCBI taxonomy): Eukaryota > Metazoa > Chordata > Mammalia > Tubulidentata > Orycteropodidae > Orycteropus > Orycteropus afer. Next base: position 2,278,923 of record NW_006921669.1, read on the forward strand.
AGCTAATAATACTTTTCGATTGAGTTTTTAATATCTGAGTTGACTTGTTGATCTATCTGTTTGTTTTGCCCACTGACTCTACTTCTCCAGCAACCATCTTTCTCAAATATGCTCTTAGTCTCTTGTGTGAGGATGAACTGGCTTCAGAAGGAAAGTCATTCGGCAAGAATAAAAACATCTACCCCTGGTTTTTCCAGAAAAGTAATGGTGATAGAAGTAGACCCAGGCAGAGAGAAAGAGACTTTATTAGCTCATCAATATTTGCAATTGTTACCCCACAGCCACTCCGTGGGAGGAAGATGAGGCAGTCTGCTTCTGTAAAGACTAACAGCCTTGGTAACCCTATAGGGCAGTTCTACGTGTCCTAAAGTGTTGCTATGAGTCAGATTCAAATTGACAGCAGTGGGTTATGTTGAGAAATGTTTGACCTTCCTTGTTTAATAGTTGAGACTGATGTACAGAGAGCTCAAATTACTGGGCCAAGGCCTCACAGTTAACAGAAAAAGGACTAAGAGTGCTAACAGTGGGACTCTGCAGAAAGGAAGAGTATAAAGTATGGAGCAGATTCAATTTTAAGAGTGAGGGATCAGCTACTGGATAACAATGGATGATCAGTGCTTCAGAGGTGAATGTTAAGATGTTGACTGGGTTACACATTATGGCTTTGAAAACAGAACGAGCAAAAACTTAGGTTTGACTTACAAAATCACAAGTAAAGGTCACATAAAGTGCAAACGTCTGAAATATGAAGGTCCGGTCTCAAATTTACTAAAAGGTTATGCCTGGTGTGTGTGGGTGTGGGTGTGGGTGTGTGTGCAAACAAGAGAGAAAAAGAGAGAGAGAGATTCCAGGAAAGTGTTCATCGTGTTGTCAAGCAAAGAAAGAGCTGAATTAGAACTTATCAAATGCTGACATCAGACATGCTGCCTTATTAATTACATCTGCTGTCTGTAACCTCATCTGAAAGACAACAGGGATATTAGGAGTTTCTTAAGTTATATGAAATAACTCCATGTTATTCCAGTTTCCAATCCTTGGTCACTCTCCAACACATCCTTCCCCTGCCTCTAGAAATCAATTTGCAATTTCACCTTTTGGGGTCAGTTAACTGTCCTCAGCAAGATCAAACAATGAAGGCACTTGATCCAGGTCCTCAACCATAAAATATGTCAAATTTTAAGTCATCCAAAGTAAAATTTAAAAAAATAATAATTAATTTCACATTTAATGTATATGCAATTTTGGCCAGTATATAATTACTGGATAGTTCTACATTTAAAGTGTTGGCTCTAATACTTTTTAATGGCCTTCAGTAATGTTTTATAAACAGCATTATTGTATTTTTAAAAACCAAGTTATTGATTGTCTAAAACATTTAAAAGGAAGTTTGAAAGTCAGAAGGTCTTTGTGGCAGCATAAAATGAGACTTATCTCCTGTAGCTGGAGGGTAGAAAAAGAGAAGACTTGGTTTGAAGACAGGGATGCTTCTACCAGTTCTTGTTGTTATGTGCCGTGGAATCGGACCTGACTCATAGCGACCCCTCCTTGGGTTTCCGAGGCAGTGTCACTACGGAAGTAGATTGCCCAACCTTCCTTCCGAGGAGTGGCTGGTGGATTTGAACCACCAGCCTTCTGGTTAGCAGTCAAGCGCCTTAGGCACTATGCTACCAAAGCTCCGCCAGCAATCTCTGATTTATGGCTTTGTCTAATCACTGAAGGCTGCTTCGTCAATAGACCATCAGACAGGAATGGAGTCACCAATCTGGAAGGACTCACTGAACCTTACCATCAGAAGGATATAGGGTTGCTGTTACACAATGGGGGCAGGTGGGAATAGCTTAGGTTGTTGTTACATGATGAGGCAGGAAAGATGATGGTGTTTCCAAGAAGCAGTTCTTTGTACTCCACTACCCAATTTTTATGGTAAATTGACAAGTGCAGCAGCCATGATCTGAGAAGGATACGGTCACTAGGGACTCTGACATTTCAAGGAGGTGAATTTGGATCACCTAAGCAGGTAAGCTGCCTAGACCAGTAGAGATATCACCAAGGGCTTGGACTCGTAGCAACCCTTCCTTGGGTTTCTGAGGCAGTGTCTCTACAGAAGTAGATTGCCCCATCTTCCTTCTGAGGAGTGGCTGGTGGGTTTGAACCACCAGCCTTCTGGTTAGCAGTCAAGTGCCTTAGACACTACACCACCAGAGCTCTTTGGAAAAGCTAGAATGTGCAGCCAAATGTCTTACCCATTACACCCCCAGAGCTTCTTAGAATGTGTAGTATAGGAGAAATATTCAGAATATCAGTTGCAGTTCAAAACCAATTCTAATGACAGGAGCCATAGTTTTTCCCAATAACCTTTCTTTTGAACATTTTCCTAGGAAATGTCTCACCAGGATCCTGTAGAAGGTCCTTCCAATGGATAAAGAAGTGAAAGGGTAGAACGTGATAGCCTGTTGCCATGGAGTGGATTCTGGCTCATAGCAACCCTATCAGGCAGAGTGTAACTGCTCCGTAGGGTTTTCCAAGGCTGTAAATCTTTACTGAAGCAGACTGCCACATCTTTCTCCCGTGAAGCAGCTGGTGGGCTGGAACTGTCAACCTTTTGCTTAACAGCCAAATACAACTGTACAACCAGGGTTCCTAGAATGTGATGGATGTTGTTATATATTGCCCATATTCACTTCAGGATCATGTCACTCATTTTCTCAGATGCCCAGAGTGTTACCAACTGAAAATAAATAGTTGATTTCTTCTTCAGAAACTAATGTTTGCTACTAGGAAGTGATGCCTGAAATTATACTCTCTTCCCCAGAGGAATACCTTATCTATTGATTGGCTGTTTTGGTTACTTTGTGCCACTCTAACAGAAACCCAAGGAGGGGTCGCTATGAGTCGGGTCTGACTTGACAGCACATAACAACAACAACAACAGAAATACCACAGGTGGATGGACGGCTTTAACATATAGGAGTTTGTTCTATTACAGTTTAGGAAGCTAGAAGTCTGAGTTCAAAGTGCCAAGCTCTAGGGGTTGGGTGAAAGCCCCTTGACCTTGGGATTTAGCTCTGCCTCTTGCACCCAGCCCACTGAAACTGGAGGCTTTTCTTAACTCAGGCAGCTGCTGGCTGCTGAGGCTGAGAAGTTCAAGGTCAACAAGTGAAAAGGCACAGTCCCAAGATTACCAAACAACGTGGTAGACCACTAGTTCAAGTATGGAAAAAGTCTCAAGATTGGCATGGCATGGCAGGCTGCTGAATAAATACCTGGCTACATGCAGGGTTCAATTGTGTCAATAAGATGCAGAGATCTTTCTCAACACTTCTGCTTATATACCGGAAGCAGACCACATCCCTAACGCAGCTACTCAGCTGCTCCAGTAGATTTCCACCATGGAGTTGATTACCAATCTCATCATGGGGAATAACTCCATCCAGCTGCCCAGCCACTGAAAACCAGGCCTAGCCAAACTGACACAACCTTAACTACCACATTGGCCAATATGGTGGTACCAAGACCTCACACACTTGCCTCACTTTGCCTCAGACGGCCACAGGACAGCAAATGAAGCCTCTTTGGCAACTACATTACCATCTGCCTTCTCTTAAATCCTCTTTCCTCACGACTTTTCAGATATGGTTTCTAGGAGGACTCCCTAATATACCTCTTGCATTTAAATCTCATCCTGAGAGCTTATTTCCCTGGCAACCTAAACTATGACATTCCTCTTGAGTTTTTTTTTTTTTTTAATTCCTTCACTTTCTACTCAATATTTTTTTGAGTTTAACACTTGACAATCATGCTCAATACCTCCCTTGCCTGCATTCTTGGTAATTCACCTCGAACCAATAAATGAGTCTGTGTTGCTGTTGGTGTTGTCATTATGTGCCATCGAGTCAGACTTGACTCATAGCGACCCCTCCTTGGGTTTCCGAGGTGGTATCACTAGGGAAGTAGATTGCCCAACCCTTCTTTCCAAGTCTGTGGTAGTTCAGGTCATATGTCAACTTGGCTGGGCCTGGTTTTCAGTGGCTGGGCAGCTGGTGGTAGTTATTCCCCATGATGAGATTGGCAATCAACTCCATGGTGGAATCTGCCTCATGGCTAGTAGCTGCTTTAGGGATGTGGTCTGCTTCCCATATATAAGGAGAAGCTTTGGGAATGGTCTGCAGCTTTTTGGCATGCTTGGACCTTGCATGTAGCTAAGTCTTCATTAAGCAACCTACCATGCTCTGCTGATCTTGGGGCTTTGAATGGACTTGAATTAATGGCCTGCCATGTGCTTTGATAATACTGGGACTGTGCCTTTTCACTTGTCAACCTTGGGTTTATCAGCCTCAGCAGCCAGCAGCTGCCTGAGTGAAGAGATGCCTCTAGCTTTAGTGGGCCAAGAACAAGAGGCAGAGCTGAAGCCCAAGGT
>NW_006921669.1:2283614-2286880 GCF_000298275.1 Orycteropus afer afer
CAACATGTTAAAGCCATCCCATTTGTGGTCTATTCCTCTCAGAATGGCACTAGGTAACCAAAACAGAGTCTTAACAGTTTCCTTTAAAAATCTCAAGACGTCTATACTTCACTAGCATTGCCAGTGCCCTAGGTTGTGTATAGTCTGTCTTTACCAACTATGAAGCTTTCCTCAGCCTCTCTCACTTTCCCTAATCTTTTCTTTATATTGGGGTGAGAATGATCATTCCAATACATAATGGATGAGGCACCAAACCCTTAACTTTTCCTAGAGACCCTGCAGCACAGGCTTCGGCCAAAACCACTCTCCAGCATTCCTCCAATCCCTCCAGCCTGCCATGTGCTTTTGCACATTCCGCAGCGTCTGCATGGAATCCACCCTCCAAACCAACATAAGTGAATGTTAAGTCTCAGGCTTCTCATTTATAAAAAGGGACTAATCTGCCGTTGATCTGGGTGTTTAAAAAGAAAATAAGCATATAAAATAGTTTTTAAAAAATTTGTTCCAGTATTTTAAGTTTTATCCTTTAACTTTTTCCCTATGATTTTTCAGAGCCTCAATGTTAAAAGCAAACTTTAAAGGATTTATTTCTATCATTTCAGAAATTCAGAACTGCGTCTTGCCATGAAGGAGCCTATCTAAAATTATTAATTACTGCCAGATTAATAATACTCTCATGAATCGTGTCTCTTTGTCAAATGTTAGCCTGCTATAATTTTCAAAACCACTACTTTGTTTTACAATCTGTCTCATGAGCAGATAAAAACCATTACTGAAATTTATACACTTTCAGGGGCCCTGACATGAAGAAAAAGGATGATTCCAAATAAATGAGCAAGTAAAAGAACATTAATTAGCATGTAATTAGTAGTAGCAGAGTGCAGTGCTCAATACTTTTAAAATAAATTGAATCTTTTGTAGATATATAAGGTAGAAGCCTAGCCAAGTATTCCTTGAGGTAAGATTAATGTTACCCTAATAAAGAAACCCTCGAGAAAACTGTCTTGTGAAAGAAACCAAGTTTTATTTTATAAGGGGACAGCAACTGCAGAATATAACCAACTTGCTACACAAAGAGGAAAGGACATTTAAAGGAGTCCATGTTCCTGTGAGATGATCAAGCAATAACGTCATTGAAATTAAGTCTAAACTTATTAGAAAATTCCATAGAGATACTATATATTTAAAATAAAAATAAACCTTTCATTTTGAAAATGAGAAACCCTAGGTATTTGACAACTAAATTAAAAATAACAAAGCATCTTTAAGAAATTAAATAAACATTTCAACTCAATATTCAGCAGACTGTCAAATTTCCCTTAGGAGAGCCCTTATCCGTTCTCCGTTACACACAACGCAAACAGTTTCTACTAAGCAATATTCTACTTTTAGCTGGAGAAAGGCATCAAAACAGTGACAAACATAAAGGAATTTGAGCCTGCAGGTCTGAGTACTGTCATTGTCTCTGCAGTTTACAGGTAAGGGCCTGTTTTTTTTTTTTTTTTTAATGTACATTTCACATTTTGTTTACCCACTCACCTGTTGATGGACGTTTGGGTTGTTTCCATCTTTTGGCTACTGTGAATAGTGCTGCAATAAGCCTTGGTGTAGAATTGTCTGAGTCCCTTCTTTCAGTTCTTCAGGGTTTGCATGTAGGCGTGAAACTGCTGCATCCTAAGGTAGTTCTGGGAGCTCTGGTGGCATAGTGCCTAAGGCATCTGACTGCTAACCAGAAGGCTGGCAGTTCAAACCCACCAGCCACTCTTCAGAAGGAAGATTGGGCAATCTACTTCTGTAGAGATACCGTCTTGGAAACCCAAGGAGGGATTGCTATGAGTCGAATCGACTCAACTCAACAGCAGTGAGTTTGTTTTTTGGGTTTGAAGGAAGTTCTGGAGTTGCTGGGTAGTGCAAAAAATTCATGGTTCAAACCCACTCAGAGATGCCTTGGAAGAAAGCCCTGGAGTTCTGCTTCTGAAGGGTCATAGCTTTGAAGAGCCAACGGGGCACAGTTCTCCTCTGACACATATAGGGTCATCATGAGTTGAGATCCACTTGACATAATGGCTTTCTGTTCATTTGTTCTTGGTTTCTGTTACTTCTGTGCTTCATTTTTTGAGAACCATTAGGGCCTCGACTTTGAATACAGAAAGATCTGGACCAAATTCCTCCACTACCCTTTTCTTGCTTTGTAAATTAAGCCAGTGACTTGGCTTTTCTAACTCATAGTTTTCTCATCTGTAAAATGGATTTAGTAACACATGCTTATAGGGTTATAGTAAGGATGCTTTGACAAGTATATAAAATGCAGAGCCAGGAATCGAACTCAAGTAGTGTGGCCCAGGGCCCACACACTTGATTCTTAGCCTAGACTTACAGGGTCTATCACACACTGATAGACTCAGCAACTGCTCCAAGCAGGCAGCTAGTATTATCTAGGATAATTGCTTGCTTCACGTTTTTTAATATTTTTCCAAAATTTGTCAAGATGATTAGTGACCCTGGGGATAAGGAGTGGGAGTCGGGGTGAGTTGAAAGAGGGGAGTGAGAGACTGTGTAAGGAATCCATTTGCTGGAGGCACTTGTGAAGTTAATATGTTGTAACAAGTGCTGGATTTTTAAGTTGGGATATAAATGCCATACAATAAAATGCAGAGAGATCTTGGGAGTTTATTTTAATGAGTTGTATCAGCTGCATAAACCCAGGTAACCACTGAAAACAAAATTTAGAACATTTCTACCCCCTCCCAAATTTCCTTCATGCCAATTTCCAGTTAATTCCTCCACCCCTATAACCAAAGAGATGTTAGACTTTCAGATGAATACTTCCATAGGAGATCCTCACTTAGACCACAGCTATAAAAGAGGCCACTCACCCCTGCAATAAGCAGGGGCTGTTTCACAGGCCAACTTTTCTTTCCACCTAGTTATTGTTGTTTTTATTATTTTTTTTACCTAGTAGGGACTTTGAAGTTAAAAACAAACAAACAAACAAACAAAAAAAAATCAACCTATTTTAATATAGTAAAATATTAGATAAAACTGTCTTCTGAAAATTCTAAAGTAACACATCATTCACTTCAAAGTGCATGAACACTCTTTAAGAAATTGTTGTTGTCAGGTGCTGCTGAACGGCGCTGTGTACAACAGAAAAAAACACCGCGCAGTCCTTCCTGCTCCATCTTATCCTCACAATCTTTGCTATGCTTGAGCCCATTGTCGCAGCCACTGTGTCAATCTAATTATTCAAGGTATTGTTGTTGTTG
>NW_006921669.1:2287660-2311362 GCF_000298275.1 Orycteropus afer afer
TTACCAGAAGGCTGGTGGTTCAAACCCACCAGCCACTCCTCGGAAGGAAGGTTGGGCAATCCTACTTCTGTAGTGATACTGCCTTGGGAACCCAAGAAGGGGTTGCTATGAGTCGGGCCGACTCAACCGCAAACAACAACAACCTCTGTATTTAAAATTTCCATGCCTGGGGGTGGTAATTAGTTTCTTTCAGGTTCATTTTGGAATAGAACAATTCCTGAACAAAGGTTCTCACAACGTAGATTGAATAGGTATAAATGGTTTAGACAGAGGATGATCTACTCCAACTCTGTGCACTATCCTGGCTTTCAATGTTGTCAAATTTTGTCTTCAATACTATTTTGTACTGCAGGGCAAAAACTTCAATTCAGTACCCTTCATTTATATCGACGATTATGTTATAAAAGTAAGCTAAACATTGTTAGTTCATTTTCATAAGCTTTGACATCAGAGAACTTTCTAAGAATCTAGGTTTTAAAACCATAGTTTTGAAAAATAAATATCAGGCTATAGTTTCATTTCTGGAAACCAATTGTAATGAAAGACGAAAATGAGCCAAATTATTTCTTAACAAATGAATTTCCCAAAGACAATTTTTTTTTTCAGGACTGAGAGAAGCAAATGAGATGTTTGAGTAAATACCTACCAATGCTCCTCTAGAAAAATATTCAAAAGGTGTATGAAGGTAAAAACAAACAAACAAACAAACAAAAAAACTAATTACCATCCCTGGTTCAGATATTGAAGGCTGCATTCCTTACATCACTATGAAAAAATTACAGGACCTGACTGATGTCTTGGTGCAGAGGAAAAGATGTCAGGTTTTTGATTCCAAATCAAAGCAACAATTAATCATGGAAGAAAAATATAATAATGAAATGTTTTTTTCAAAAGTTTGGACTTTTTACTATAAAATAGAGTGTGAATACCATATATATACAAACATATACATATATATACATGTGTACACACACACACACATTGAATTAAAGGACCACACCAGAGTTTTAATTACTTCATATGCTTTCAATGAATAAACTAATACATGTAAAGCACTTAGAACATTATTTAATATATAGTGAATACTCACTAGACTTAGTTATGATTATTCATGGGCTGGTGGTACAGTGGTTAAACCATTCAGCTCCTAACCAAAAGGTTGGTGGTGTGAACCCACCAGCTGCTCTACAGGAGAAAAATGAAGCAGGCTATTTCTAAAAAGATTGACAGCCTTGAAAATCCTATGGGGGAGTTCTACTCTGTGCTATAGGGTCATTATGAGTCAGAATTGACTCTGTGGCAGTAGGTTTGTAATAAGAATGGCATTGAAGTGTGCAGAAATAAGAAATTGGGCTAAAGGGAGGGGCAAGGAGTTGGATCATAGAAGGATGCATGGTCATATAAAAGGATTTGTCTTATGACCAGACACCAGCAGGGAGTGTTTAGTAGGGTCGTGTCATACAGCTTATAGCATATGCCATCACTGTGTTGTTGTTGTTGTTACATGCTGTCGAGTCAGACCCAACTCATAGCGACCCCTCCTTGGGTTTCCGAGGCAGTATCACTATGGAAGTAGGTTGCCCCACCTTCCTTCCGAGGAGTGGCTCATGGGTTTGAACTGCCAGCCTTATGGCATCACTAGATACGGAGAATAGTTCGGCAAAATGGAGGACTAAAGCAGACTAAGTCATTTACAACTCCTCAGACCCACTTTTCTCATCTTACAAATGGAGATGAAAACTGCCTATTGGTGGCATAGTGAAAAAAAGGCATTTGACTATTAACTGGAAGGTTTGCAGTTCAAGCCCACCAACCTCTCTGTGGAAGGAAGACGAGGCAATCTACTTCCATAAAGATTTACCACCTCAGAAACCCAAAGGGAGTCACTGTGAGTCGGAATTGACTTGACGGCAGTGAGTTTTGTTTTTTTTAAATACTTCATAAACCTGAAAATGACAGAGGAAATGATGTCAAACATAACAAAGGATGTCAATAGATTAAAAAATATATCTTTAGAAAAAGGTCAGTATGTTGGATAGATGATACCTACATATTTATTAGTTTTGCTTAAGCACGGCTCATGAGCTGGCAGCTCTGAAGCAGAGAAAAATTTTAGCATCAAATTAGCTTACCTCTTTCCATTTCCAATTTTCTACTGGACCCACTGGTGAAGCAGAGGAGACGAATTACAAGGCTGTGGGTAAATTAGCATTTTCTGCACAGAAAAGCAGTTAAAGGAAGGAAGAAGAAAAGACAAAGACTACCCTGTGTAGTGGCTGGCAAAGGGCAGGCCATCACTTAGCAGAAATGTGCAAACAAATGCCTAAACCTTTTGCCAAGATCACTGGAGAAAGGCAACTCACCCCAAGAGAGACTCAGAAAATCCCCTGCAGGTCCCCAGCCTTTGGTTTAGGAGCTGTCAAGTCTTTTTTTAACAACTTCTAAGCTCTGGTGTCTTTTGTGTTTCAGGGAAGTGAAGCCTCCTGCAGTTACAGCCTAAGTAACTCAAAGCTAGCAATAATTTTCGTCTCCATCTTTATTTAATTAAACAAATGGAAAACTGCCCCCTTGCCAAATACAACATCCCTTGCCAATTAACTCATTAACAAAGGCTAGAGGCTGAATTCTCCATTAAGGCAAACAACTCTTTGACTATTCACTTTTGGACTGAGTGCTGATTAACTTTTGCCCTAAATTTAATCTTGCGAACCTGCTAAATTTAAAAAAGCAAAAATGAAAAGCAAGGGGATTGGGTATAGATCTGCGCTGTTTGATAAGGTAACCACTAGCTTGACGTGCCTGCTAGATGCTTAAAATATGGCTAGTCCAAATTGAGATTCACTTTCAGTGTAAAATAGTAACCACATTCTGAACCTTAGTTCAGAAACAAAGACGTAAAATAGCTCAAAGCTAATTTGAATATTCATTACATGTTGAAATAATATTATTTTTAATATATTGGGTTAAATAATATTATTACAATTGATTTTACTTTTTTTTTTTTTTTTTTTACTATTTTAAGTTAAATGTAGTCACATGTTTTAATGTGGATATTAGAAAATTTGTACCAAGCATTTATACCATGCATTTGTGGCTTGCATAAATTCCATTGGATCACACTGGTACAGACCTTCCACAGTTACAAGAGGAATGAAATTAAAGTCTGGTAAATTCATGAGAGTAAGGGTAGTGTAGGATGAGGCAAGGAAAAATCACACGGAAAGATCAAAACGGGTCAAGGGACACTTGCAAGTTGAGTCTGGCAGGCGCTATGGGTACTGATAAATTTGGCTTTCAAGTGTATCAGCAAAGAAAAGAGGAGCCCTATGGGCATGGTGGTGCAAGAAGGTAACATCCAAAGAGCAGAGAGTAATGTGAGTTTCATCACTCGGGACACATGGTAATTGATGCTCATTCTACGGCACAGGTACCTTATTTTAGCTCCATTGCATTCTCTGTGCTGACAGTAGGTATTTTTTACAAAACGGAGATCATGCCATGCATATATTTGAGTAGCCTGATTTTTTCACTCAGTATATATCCTGATCATTTTCATCTGGCATTAAATTGCCTTCAAAACTGGCTTTTTTAATGGGTGTGCAATGGTCCATTATATGGATATACCATCATTTATATAGCCATTCTAATATTATTGGACACTTATGTTATTTCCTAACTTTATTATCACAGATAATACACCATAACCAGCTACATTGAGCCTTCTTCCTTTTCTGAAAAGTGAGCTAGTAGTACTCTGTGGATTAAATGCTATAGTATATGGTGCAGTGGGAAGGACATGTGGTAGGAATTTCATGTCGTTCCCATCTCTCTCCTTTGTACCAACATCTGTAACTGAAGAGCTAGGAGGGCTTTAGAGAAGCCCTTACATTGACACTACTTCTGAATAGCAATACATTGCTCAAGGAATCTGGAAAAAATCTGTAACTTTTCTTGCTAAATTGCCATAATGCCACAATGCGCAATGTCATTCGGGGCTTTCTTTTCTTTAATTTTTTATTTTAAGAGTTTGCTTTATATTCAACGTTATGTGTACATTTAGTTTCACTCCCCATTTACCAAACCCAACCCTAGTCCAGTCTTCTCCCCTCCCTGCCCAGTAACCCTCCCCCTGCGCCCCTCACAGTTACACACTCCTGTTTGTCCTGCCCTTCGTCCATGTGAATGTTGCCCCTCTGGTGCCCTGTGGTCAATTGCTCCAAGGGATATATTTCCATAGAGTATGTGGGTGCTTCACCCTGGGTTGAGTGGGCTGCATGTACATCTTGTTTACTATTGGGCTGAGAGCCAGCCCTTGGTAGTGAACTTTATTTCAGGCCCAGAATGTATCCCAGGACCATAGATAGTATTGGGGGTCTCAGCAGACTCCATCCGACCAGTAATTTTGGTCATTATTGAGTTTTTGGATTTTTTTCCACATTTTCCCTCCCACTCTATCAAGGATCTCCAGATTTGATCCTTTCCTGAGTGGTTGGCAGTGGTAGCCAAGCACCATCTAGTTCCTCTGGTCTCAAGGTCCATAATGTCCTAGGGCTGATTGCTTCCAAATACCCTTGGTTTTTTTTTTTTTTTTTTTCACTCTTCCTCATTTTCGACAGGAGACCATTAGGTGCATCTTAGATGGCTGCTTGAAAGCCTTTAAGACCCCAGTCGCTACTCACCAATGTAGGATGCGCAACAAGGCTTTTATGTATATTGTTGTGCCAGTTGAGTCTGGTGTCCCCCAGTACTATGGCCCTGAACAGTAGATCCGTTGGATCTCTCTCCCACAGTGTCTGGGTGTCTGTGAGGGATTATTCTGTGTCTGTCTTCTATTGTTTCTATAAGGATTGCAGGTATTTTGTATCACTGGTATCTGTACAAGATTAGCCTGTGCTGAATCTATCCTTGGTCTAGAGTATACTCCTATTCACTGATCCCTATCTGATCCTCTCAGGTGTTTATGTGTTTATCTGTAGCCTGGTGTTTGGTGTTAATGGTAATGCAGTATTGTGGGCACACTGGTTGGTATTAGTTTCTGTCATCTATCTCCTATGTGCACAATTCGATGTCCTTCCTTTTCCTAATGTTATCATGGTGGTCACAGACTCTTTCCATATATCCCTCCCCTTACCCACGTCAGCGTGTGGGCTCCAACTAGCCCAGAATTCATCTCTCTCCTTCCCTTCCCTCCCCACCCCAGTAATTTACAAAGTGAGTTCCCTTTCACAAGCAAACCCTTCTTTGTCTTTTTACAGTAATGGGCTAATACAGTGTTTGTCCTTCTGCAATTGACTTATTTTACTCAGCATAATATCCTCCAGGCTCATCCACATTGTGAGATGATTCGCATATCCCTCATTGTTCTTTAATGTAACATACATGGTATTCCATTGTGTGCATGTATCATAATTTGGTTACCCACTCATCCGTTGATGGGCATTTAGGTTGTTTCCATCTCTTTGCTATAGTGAATTGTGCTATGATGAACATAGGTTCATGTCTGTTCGTGCACTGTCTCTCACCTCTTTAGGATATATTCCTAGTAACGGAATTGCTGGGTCAAATGTTATTTCTATTTCCAGTTTTTTTAAGGAAATGCTATACCATATGCCACAATGGTTGTACCATTTTACAATCCCACCAGCAGTGCACAAGAGTTCCAATCTCTCTGCAACCTTGTCAGCATCTGTTATTTTCTGTCCTGTTGAACTTTGCTATTTTTGCTGGGGTGAGATGACATCTCATCATTGTTTTGAGTTGCATCTCTCTAATGACTAATGATCATGAGTGTTTGTTGGCCGCCAGTATATCATCTTTGGTGAAGTGTCTGTTCAAGTATTTTGCCCATTTGTGAATTGGGTTGTCTTTTTGGTGTTGAGGTGTTGAAGTTTTCTATCGGTTTTGGAGATAAGTACTTTATCAGATATGTCATAGGCAAATACTTTCTCCCAATCTGTAGGTTCTCTTTTTACCCTTTTGATGAAGTCTTTTGATGTGCATTAAAATTTAATTTTTAAAAGGTCCCAGTCATCTAGCTTCTCGTCTACTTCCTGTGCATTCTGGGTTATGCTTGATAATCTATTTATGACATAAAGTAGAGCCCCCAGATTTGCCCCTATTTTATCTTTGATGAATTTTATAGTTTTGGGTTTCACATTTAAGTATTTGATCCAATTTGTGTTTGTTTTTGTGTATGCAGTGAGGTATGGGTGTTGTTTCATTTTCTGCAAGTGGATATCCAGTCTTGCCAGCACCATTTGTTAAAGAGGCTATCTATCTCTTCCCCCATTTAATGGGTTTTGGACATTTATCAAAGATCAGCTGTCCTTAGATGGATGGGTCTATTTCTGGACTTTTGATTCTGTTCCACTGGTCTCTCTGTCTATCATTGTACCAATACCATGCTGTTTTGACTACTGTGGCTGTATAGTAATTCTTAAGATCCGGGAGTGTGAGACCTCCCACTTTGTTTTTCTTCTTGAGAAGTGCTCTGCTTATCCGAAGTCTCTTTCCTTTCCATATGAAATTAGTAATTGGTTTTTCCATATCCTTAAAAAGTTTTGTTAGAATCTGAATCAGGATTGTGTTAAATGTATAAATTGCTTTAGGCAGTATTGACATCATCACAATTTGGTTATCCACTCACCTATCCATGAACAAGGTAGGTTCTTCCATTTATGTATTGCCCTTGTTGTCTCTTGTAGCAGTGTTCTATAGTTTTCTTTGTATAGGTCTTTTGTGTCTCTGGTGAGAGTTCTGAAGAAGAATGAGTGTTGGATTTTAGTAAATGCCTTTTCTGCATAGATTGATATAATCACATGGTTCTTTTGTTTTGTTTATGTGGTGGATTACATTGATTGTTTTTCTGATGTGGAACCACGCTTGCATACCTGGTATGAATCCCACTTGGAAAGGATGCATTATTTTTTTGATATGTTATTGGATTCTGTTGGCTAGCATTTTGTTGAAGATTTTTGCATCTGTGTTAATGAGGGATATTGGTTTGTAGTTTTCCTTTTTAGTGGTGTCTTTCCCTGGTTTTGGTATTAGTGTTATGCTTGCTTCATAAAATGAGTTTGGGAGTATTCCATCATTTTCTATGTTCTGGAATAGCTTGAGTAGTATAGGTGTCAACTCTTCTATGAATATTTAATAAAATTCTCCAGTGAAGCCATCAGGGCCAGGACTTTTCTCTGTGGGGAGGTTTTTTTTTTTTTTTTTTTTAATGATCTGTTCAATTTCTTCTTTTGTTATAGGTTTGTCCAAGTATTTTATCTCTGAGTGGAATAGTTTAGGTAGGTCTTATGTTTCTAGAAACTTGATCATCTCTTCTAGGTTCTCAAATCTGCTGGAGTACAGTTTTTCATAATATTCTGTGTATCTTTATTTCAATTGGTTCTGTTCTGATGACACCCTTTTCATTTACTATTCTTGTAATTTGCATCTTCTCTTTCTTTTCTTTTGTTAGATTTGCCAGTGGTTTATCGATTTTGTTAATCTTTCGAAGAACGAAAATTTGTTGATTTTCTCTATTTTTTTTTTGTTTTTTGTTTCATTTATTTCTGCTCTGATCTTTGTTTTTTCTTTACTCCTAGATACTGTAGGATTCTTTTCTTTCTTTCTTTTTTTCTAGTTGTTGAAGTTGATGAGTTAGAGTGTTGATTTTGTTTCTTTCCTCTTTTTTGATGTATGCATTTATTGCTATGAACTGACCTCTGAGTACTGCTTTTGCTGTGTCCCATAGGTTTTGGTATAATGTATCTTCATTCTTGTTTGTTTCTAGAATTTTTTTTATTATTTCACTTTTTATTTGTTCTATTACCTAGTAGTTTTTGAGCAGTGAATTGTTCAGCTTCCATATGTTTGATGTTTTGCCTTGATCTTCCTATTATTAATTTCTAATTTTCACATTGTGGTCCTAGAAGATGCTTTGTAGTATTTCAATGCTTTTGAATTTATTGAGGTTTGTTTTATGTCCTAACATATGACCTATTCTGGAGAAGGATCCATGCACACTGGAGAAGAATGAATTGTGCTTTTGTTGGGTGGAATGATCTGTGTATGTCTATGAGGTTGAGTTGGTTGATTGTGTTGTTGAGTTCTTCTGTATCTTTGTTGGAGTTTCTTTCTATTTAATCTGTCCCTCCTTGATAGTGGTGTGTTAAAGTCTCCTACTACTATTGTAGAGTAGTCTATTGTCCCTTTTAATTCAATTAATATTTGCTTCATGTGTTTTGGAGCACTTTCATTGGGTGCATAAATATTTATTATAGTAATAATGTCTTCTTTGTCAATTGACCCTTTCAGCATCATATAGTGTCATTCTTTGTCTCTTACGCTGTTTTTCACTTTAAAGTCTATTTTATCAGAAATTAATATTGCCACTCCTGCTCTTTTTGATTACTGTTGGCCTGGTATATTTTATTCCATGCCTTAACTCTTAATTTGTTTTTATCTTTGTGTCTAAGGTGGGTCTCTTGTAGGCAGCATATCAATGGGTCTTCTTTTCTTATCCAGTCTGGCACTCTCTTTCTCTTGATTGGTGCATTTAGTCCATTCACATTGAGTGTAATTAGTGATAGATATGAATTGATTGCTGTCATTCTATCGTGGTTTTGTTTTGTGTGTGTGCTATTGGTGTTTCCTTGATCCATATACTTTTCTGTGCTGAGTTCGATTTGTTGTCAAATGTTTCCTCTCTTTTCTTCTTCATTGGTGTTTTGTGCTTATTAACCCCATATGTTTTCCTTCCTTCTGGATTTGCTTAGGGGGATTGTTAATTTACTCTGTGGTTACCTTGGAGTAAATTCTTGTCTCTACATTTTTAGAACAGTGTGTTCTATGAGGACATTGTCCTATTTTCCTCGCCATTCAGAAGTTTGTACCTAGAAGTTTTATTCCCTCTATTAGGTTAGTTGCTGTTGTCATGTGCAGATTGGCTTCCTTGATTTTTAGTGAACAGTGTTCTGTGATCTTATTTTGAGTTTCTATTTCTGATTTGGTTTTAGTGTTGATGTCACATATCCTGTTTTTGTTGATCTCTGTTGTGGGTTCTCTATTGGAAGGACTTCCTTAAGCATTTCTTGTAGGGTTGATCTGGTTTTCACAAAATCCCTTAATTTCTGTTTGTCTGAGAATGCCTTGAATTCACCCTCATATTTACTGGATAATTTGGCTGGATATAGGATTCTTGGAAGGAAGTTTGGGCAATCCTACTTCTGTAGTGATACTGCCCCGGAAACCCAAGGAGGGGTCGCTATGAGTCGGGGCCGACTCCACAGCACATAACAACAACACAACATAGGATTCTTGGTTGGAAGTGCTTTTCCTTCAGTGTTTTATATATGCCATCCCATTGCCTTCTTGCCTGCATGGTTTCTGCTGAGTAATCGAAGCTCAGTCTGTTTGTTATTATAAGTAATATTTCTTTTGTCCCAGGCAGCTCACAATTTTTTTCTTTGTCTTGCATTTTGGAGAGTTTGATTATAATATGCCTTGGTGTTTTTCTCTTGGGATCTATCCTGTATGGGGTTCTATGAACTTCTTGGACAGATATCTTTTCTTCCTTCATGATATGGGGGAAATTTTCTGTTAGTAGGTCTTCCATAATTTTCTCATTGCCCCCCCCCCTTCTTGTTCTTGAATTCCAATGAGGTGTACATTGTTTCTTTTCATGTTGTCCCATATGACTTTTAGATTCTCTTCATTTCTCTTAAATCTTTGTTCTGATTTTTCTTCATACAGGCTGGTGTCCAGGGATTTGTCTTCTATTTGGGAAATGCCTGTTCTATCCTACTCTTTTGTGCTTCCACTGTATTGTGCAATTCTGTAATTTTGGTATTCATCTTCTGGATTTCAAACTGCTGTTTTTGTATGAGTTCTGATTGTGCATTAATCTTGTTATTTTGTTCTTGAGTGATTTTCCTGAGTTCTTCCAGGAAACTGTCTGTGTTCTCCTTACTTCTGTTTGGGGTTTCCTTAGGCTCTTATAGAGCTCTATATACATATCTTCTAAATTCCTTCTCAGATAATTCTATTGCCTCCTCTTCCTCGATGTTTAATGAGACCTTTGGGGTTTTGTGTCTAATGCCTTGTCCTGTTTTTCGTTTGATTTGAGGCTGCCTGTTGTTTCCTAGACATTTTGAGGTTGCCTTTAACTGTTGGTTATGTATTGATTTGTTTTGTCTTGATTTTATGATTTAATAATTTGAAAAGCTGGAGCTGGTGTATTATTTTTTTGGTTATTGATTCAGGTGTGCTTGGTTGCTCTGCAGTTTTCTTTGTGATGATGGAATCATTGTGTGGAATGTGGATGCAGGTCTCTTTTTATCATAAAGAGGGTTTAGGACTTGAGCCAGAAGGAATTATGGTGGCTGAATGTGGTTTTCTATTGAATGAGTGAGGGTATAGGCAGAGAAAGTGGGAGGAGAAGGGAGAACAAAGAAAAGTTCCAAGGTGCCAGGAGCAGTTTCTAGGGCTTTGAGCAGGCTGCTAATGATGATGTTGCATTATTTTTCACAGACCTGCAGCTCAAGTTCAGCAAAGACTCCAATTGTTAGGAGGCCACCACTTTCTACGAGGTTTGTTGTTGTTGTTATGTGCCGTGGAGTCAAACCCGACTCATAGCGACCCCTCCTTGGGTTTCCGAGGCAGTATCACTACGGAAGTAGGATTGCCCAACCTTCCTTCTGAGGAGTGGCTGGTGGGTTTGAACCTCCAGCCGTCTGATTAGCAGGCAAGTGTCTTAGCCACAAAAACCCAGCTCTCAAGGTCCCTCTCTGCCAAAAAGCTGACCTTAAATAACTGCCCCATTCTGGGATCCACTGTAGAAGTTCCTCCCAGGGCCCACCCACTCACAGCATCAATGTTCTCTCTGCTCGGGTTTTAATGGTGCTGGAGCCAGAGAAATGCCTGCTCACACCCAGCAGTCCCAAATTTACTGATAAAAGCAGTTGTTGAAGGTAAATGAGCTGTTCAGAGCACCAGAATCCCTATTTTAAACTGCTGCACCTAGTTTTTCAAGCATTAAGATGCTAGAGCAAATCCGCATGGGGACTACTAAAAAGATGCCATTTTGAAAAATCTTGGGACCTTTTTTTGATCTACTTAATCCAATCCACATTTTGGAGACCCTTTGGCTTTGTATCTAGCCTTTTCCCTTTGTCTAAGACATTGCATCTTTGAGAACCCTATCTTTCCTGAGTATATGTGTGTGTGAGTGCATGTGCATGCACACACACACACAGGAAAACATTATTTCAGAGCTTCCACTGTGCCAGATGCTGGGCTAAATATCCCATGCATTATTTTCACTTTCAAATCTCACAACTCTTTGACATGCTTATTGCTTTTAACTTGTCCATTGGGATTACACATCTCTTCAATGTAAGAGCTGAAACTCCAACCTTGGTCTTAGGGGACTTTACCAAACAGGTTCCATTCTAAATCATCTTTACCTTTACTTCTGTCTTGACTCCACGTGCACTGTGGACTCAAGTTCTGTTCATTCTGCTCTCTAGGTATATCCTATATCTGCCTCCAGTTTGGGTGATCTTGTTCCAAATGATCTAAATCATAAACTGGTCATCTCTAGCATAGATTATGGCAGTAATTCCTTTATAAGCCTTGGTTGATTATGAATATTAAATGATATCAAGCATTTACAAATCTTAGTGTAGGGATTTACATGCCTCTGGTGGCATACTGGATAAGGCTTTTGACTGCTAACCAGAAGGTCAGCAGTTTAAACCCACCAGCCACTCCGCAGAAGAAAGATGAGGCAATCTACTTCTGTAAAGATTTACAGCATTGGAAACCCAAGAGGGGTCACTATGAGTCAGAATTGACTTGATGGCAGTTTTTGTTGTTGTTGTTGTTTGAGTGCTCATTATAAATTAGTCAATGATGATGATATGATAATAGTAATAATAATAAGCAATAATTATTCTAAATATTAGTTACCAAGTAAGTCATCTACTCAAGGCAGGAAGTAAGTCCTGTGGAAGATACTGAGCTTTTACTTTCCAGAAATACACACTGTACTTGGGAGAGGAGGTGTGGTAGTTATGTTTGTGTGTTAACTTGGCTGGGCCTGGTTGAGTGTCTGGGCAGCTGGTGGTAGTTATTTCTCATGATGAGACTGGCAGTCGACACTGTGATGGGATCTACCACAAGCAGCTGAGTAGCTGCCTTAGGGAATGTGGTTTGCTTCCTGTATATAAGGAGAAGCCTTGGGAATGGTCTCTAGCCTATGGCATGCTTGGACCCTGCCTGTAGCCATGTCGTTGTTCAGCAGCCTGCTATCCTCTGCCGACTTTGGGAGTTACAATAGACTTAAGTTAATGGCCTGCCATGTGGTTTGGTAATATTGGGACTGTGCCTTTTTACTTGTCAACCTTGGGGCTTCTCAGCCTCAGCAGCCAGCAGCTGTCTGAGTGAAGGAAAGCCTCTAGCTTCAGTGGGCCAGGAGCTGGAGGCAGAGCTGGACCTCAAGGTTGAGGGACTTTCACCCAGCCCCTAGAGCCTGGGGCTTTGAACTTGGACTTTTAGCCTCCATACCGTAAGAGAATAAACTCCTGTTTGTTAAGGCCATCCCATTTGTGGTATATTCTTGTCAGAGTGGCACTAGCTAACCAGAACAGGAGGGTAGGAGCAAAAAGTAAAATTTAATCATTTTAAACTAAGCATATTTTTGTTACAGTGTTGCCATTAAATCACATTTTAAACTTCAGTGTGACAATCAAAAACTATTGTGATGTGTGTCTACAGCTCATGAAAGGGTTTTAAGCACCAAATCGAGTTGTATTCATACAGCTCAGGAAAATTTCTTAAATTTATTTTTCAAAATCTCTCTCATTCTTGTTTCCACTGTTACGGTAGCATATTCTAAATGTCTCTCTTTCTCTTTTCCTTTACTTCAGGATCACCTGAAACAAATCCAAAACCAAAACCAGACCAAACCCTTTGTTTCAGTTCCGCACAAGTGGGATCCAAAGTTCTCCCTCTATCTCAGTCATCCTTGGCTCAGCTTGTTATCATTCCCATCAACTTAGGCCTGTGGTTTCTTTTGATTTTTCTATCTATCAGAGTCTGCACTGTAAAGGAAGCTTCAGGAGCTAACACATGAATAAATAACTAATCCTTCAATGACGGCAATAGGAAGGGAGTGATTTCAAATACTTACAAATTAGTAAGTGAAAATTATAAAAATGGTGCAGAGGGGCACAGATCATAACCATTATAAACAAAATTCTGTGTGTTGAGGCTATATTGAGTTGCTTGGAGAGGGGTGGGAGTGGATCAGGGAAGAGAGTGAGGTGAATCATTTATACTAGCCAGAAAAGAAAAACAGAATTTGGGAGTGAGTGTTCCTCAGGTAAGGCAATGTTTTATGGTTACAAGGTAAAGGACATTTAGACTGCTAGAAAGTAGGATAAGGGAGAAGTTGAAGACAACAAAAACAGAAATTATCCATAAATTAATCGCAAGACTCAGAGAGAGGCATGACCTTGCATACTGCAAAAAAGTCCTTGAGAGTGGCATTAATATTCATCCTCATAGGTCTACTGGGATGTTGGCCACAGAAATATGATGGAAATGTTGAGTCTGTATGAAATAAATGGGTTTTGCAAGAATATAATATGGAATGTGGATGCTGTTATAGCTCTGCAGGAACTATGGGAGACTTGGGGATGTACTGTGTATACAACCTTGTCAAACTTCTGAGATGCTTCTTTAGTGCTATGAGGCAAAGTGGAGTTAGAACTCATGAGATGCACATTTATAATGGCCTGCATCTCTGGAAAGTCCTCCTAGACCGCAATTCTTATAAAAGACTTTCTGTTTTGCCAGCACAAGTGTCTCCCCAGTTCTAGCCAAATGATTGCTTATGGAGTTACATATACTTCATAGGAGTGGGTATGTCACTGAAGCCTGAGTGACCAAATATGTTCCCCATCTTCCAGCCCCCAGGCATAGTCAAGAGATATAAATTAAATTGGGGTAAAGAATCCTTCACCTCCTAGGCCCCTTCCATCATTTTAGCTAACATTTGTCTCCTTGTTCCTTATACTCACCACTGAGTTGATTCCAACTCATAGCAACCTACTGGACAGAGTAGAACTGCCCCATAGGGTTTCCTAGGCTGTAATCTTTACAGGAGCAGATCTCCAGGTCTTCTCTCCCTAGGGTCTGCTGGTGGGTTTGAATCTCTGAACTTTCAGTTAGCAAGTGAGCACTTAATCATTGCATCACCAGGGCTCCTTGTGTTACTTCTAGGCCTATCTAATTAACAAGCTGTAGCCCTGCTTTAATGTCCATATAAACTCTTCATATACACTGCATGTGTTTAACAAACAGAAAAGGGATATATGGCCACAATACACAAATACTTTATAAAAACTTAAATGCATGATTTGGAGCATTCTCTACAAGGAAATAAAAAGAGGAGGAGGAACAGGAAATGAGAAAATTTTCCAACTTTGGAGAGAGAGTTAGAATACAAAAGGAGAGAAGAAAAAAATGTTAAGTTGTTAAAATGTGGGCAGGAGGCCTCTAGACAGTAAAACAACTTTGTTAAAGTTAGGAAAAGGTTTTGTCTCCTCCACAATTCAGTCCCCACTGCTCTCACTGGCTAAATGCCTTTCTGCAAGTGATTCTTCTGGTAGACCTGCTGGAGGGGATGGTAGCCAGGGCAGGCTACCTAGGAATTAATGTGGCACACCCCATCACCAACTCCCAACCCACACCTTTAGAGAACACTTGGAGGTCTCGAAGAATTAAGAATATTCTGTTATGAAGTATGTTTACTACACATTAAACAATATATTATTTGAAGGTCAATTTATATTATTAAAAAATGTATGTTAACAGGAGGGCAAACACTAAAACAGTTAAAAAAAGATTAAGTGATATGTTCTTCAATATATAAATGGTCAAACTGTGGTACATCTATACAATGGAATATTATTCAGCAACTAAAAGAAAGGCTGAGCAATAAATGACTCTCAACATTGAGGAAAAAAAATGACTGAATAAATAATAAATGGGGGAAAGAGACACATCTCTTGTGTGGAATTCCAAATTATTTATGTGGATAACTTCCATTTTAGAAGATAGAACATAACTTCGTGTTCCTTAAGTGTGGCTGCATTGGAAAAGTATAATACGAAAAGAGAAAAAAAAGTAACTTTATAATGTAGAAATCTGACAAACACTACCTCAGCCAGATGATCAAGGTTATCATCAATAGTGATACCAAAAACCCACTGCCATTGAGTTGATTCTGACTCATGGTAACCCTTGAGACCAAGTAGAACTGCCCCATAGGCTTTCCTATTCTGTCCTATAGGGTCACTATGAGTCATAATCAACTCTATGGCAAGGGATTTTGGTTAATTTTTATGGGAGCAGACTGCCACATCTTTCTCCTGTGGAGGTGCTGGTAGTTTCAAATCATGACCTTTTGGTTATCAGCCAACCACTTTAACCACTGTGCCACCAAGGCTCCTTGTCAATAGTAATAAGTCATCTTTACGGCATGTGCTTTTTATATGACATGATAAAGTGGCACTTTAGTTTTAAGATCTTTCTCCCTAAAATATATAACCAGTCTTTTTATGAGAAAAGCTTCAAACAAATCCCAATTGATGGACACTCTACAAAATATCTGACCTGTACTCCTCAAAAAGGCAAAGGCATAAAAACAAGAAAGTCTTAACAAAGAAGAGTTTACCATGGCAACTAAACATAATGTGGGAGATACCACAGAATGGAATTCTGAATAGAAAAGGGTTAAAAACTAAGCAAATCTAAATAAGAGACAAACTTTATTATTTTATTTTTTTAAAAAAAGAGAAGGCAGAAAAAGTGGAAGGTGGAGGGGGGATATGAAGGACAAATGAAACAGAAAACAAGAAGATAAGTAGTCAGTTCAATCCAACTACATGGATAATCAAGGAGCCCTGCTAGTGCAATGGTGCTCAGTTGCTAACTGAAAGTTTGGTGATTCAAATCCACCCAATGGCTCTGCAGGAAGAAGACTTGGCGATCTGTTCCCATAAAGGTGAACCAAAACCTGTTGCTGTAGAATCTGTTTTGACTCATAGAGATCCTATAGGACGGAGTAGAACTGCCCCATAGAGTTTCCAAAGTGGAAATCTTTATGGAAGCAGACTGCCACACCTTTCTCCTGAGGAGTGGCTGGTGGGTTCAAACCACTGACCTTTTAATTAGCAGCTGAGCATTTAACCATTGCCCACCAGGGCTTCTCCCCCATAAAGATTACAGCCTAGAAAACCCTATTGGGAAGTTCTATTCTGTCACATGACATCACTATGAGTCAAAATCTACATGACGGCATCTAACATCAACAACATATCATTAATTACTATACATTTAAATAGTATAAACACACCACTTAAAAGACAGAGATTTTCAGATTGGATTAAAAAAACAACTATATGCTTTCTCCAAACAAAGATGTTAAATATAAAGCCTCAGCTAAAGTCAATTTAAAGGGATAGAGAAAGAAACACCATACAAACAGTAATCAAAAGAAAGTTGAATGCCAACATTAATTTAAGACACTGGTCAATTTCTATGGAAAACCAAATGTTATTTTGAGGGTAGAAACAGGAAACTCGAGGAAAGAGCCAAGAGCTTTCTTTGGCCCATAATTCCCAGTAGTACAACTTGTTGTTGTTGTAGGTGCTGTCAAGTGGTCTTTGACTCACAGTGACCCTGTTTACAACAGACAGAAACACTGACTGGTCCTGTATCATCCTCACAATCTTTGCTACAGACTTTATTAAAGACATTAGTAGTAGAACTTAGACTGAGTTAAAGAACTGCAACATGCACTCTAGTAGATTTCAGAATTGCTATTGTCCAGTGATTTCTTGTGTTCTGTCTTCTCCCTTCTCCAACAGAAAGGCCTGTAGTGGTTATCCTTTATCTTTCGCACTAGTGTGTGTTGCATGTTTAGGGGACAGATAGCTTGCATTCAGTTCATAGGTCTTCAGAGCAACAGGGACTAGATTTGAAGACATGTATCTGACAAGACTCATCTACATCTGGACCTGATTTAGATGATGAGATCCTGGATTTTTAGGTGATGCTGACCTGAGATGAGATGTCTGGAGGTTTTGAGAGGTCATGAGTGAATTGTTCGTGAGGAGAGGTTGTCAGTTGTTGTTGCCAGAGGGCCAAATGTGGTGGCCAGCCCCTATGATAGCTCCTGCTTATTCTCATGAAGGGAATTGATGCCCTTCAACATTGAATCATGACTGGTGGATGTGGCAGTTACAATACCATAAATGTGAAAGCAAATCATGTTGAAGCTAACTCATATTTTTTTTTTACATAATATTGCAGCTTCCGCCTTAGGCTTTTGGATTGCTGGCGCTGAAGGATGCTAGCTGACATGTCATAAGGACACTTACGCAGCCCTGTGGAGAGGCCCACAGGGAGAGAAACTAATTTGGCAGCACAGTCTTACCAGCTATGTAAGTGAGCCCAGTCAACATCTGACTGCAGTTTCATGAGATACCTTGGACCTGCGCCATCCAACTGAGCTCTTCCCAAACTCACAAAAACTGTGAATAAAATATGAATGATCACTGTTGTTTTAAGTCACAGAGTTTGGGGATGATTTGTTAGGCAGCAAAAGATAATCAATAAAGATGAGTAAAACCACTGGCTAATATTTACAGAATTTTCATTACATACTAGGCATGATGCTCAGCAGGATTGTCTCATTTGATGTGTTTTTTTTTTTCTACTATGGTATAATCAGCTATAATTATTATCCCACTCACAGCTGAGAAAACCAAGACTTAACAGGTTAAACAACATATCTAAATTCATATGTCCAGTAAGTGAGCAAGATGAGATTCCAACTCATTCATGTGATTTTAGGACCCATATGATCATCCATTATTAACCTCAATCACAGGAGTTAGGTACTGTCACTGACTGCTAACAGCAATTGCTAAATATGGAGACAAGGGGTGCTTAGAAATCTCATGATCGATCTTATGATCAATCTCGTGTAGATACCAGAGTCTAAGCTGCTTACAATCACACAGAGTTGAGTACGGACTTAATGGAGAAAACATGGGATTATATTGCTTGTGAATTTATAAGACATGGAATATGACCACCTTATAAAATTTTAGGGTAGACAATAGCCCTGGAGACTATCAGTCCAGGCCTCTCATTTTATAGTTGAGGAAACTGGTGCCCAGAAATATGAACGCATGTGCCCAGTCAGTTAGCAGCTCAGACACAGAACTGGGATAAGGTCTACATATGCCTCTGCTGCCTCCTGCTCCACTAAATCAGGCTGCTTTACAGAACAGCTTGTAGAACAGCTTAAGCAAATCTGTTTAGAGTTCAGAAGGCAGATTTGTTGACCTGTCTTTGGCCATTCCAGCCCTAAGGTATTCCTTTTCCCTCAATCAACCACTATTTTTTTAAATGAAAAAATATATTTCTGTGAGAAGCCCAAAGGACTCTGCCGATCTCTTCTAACTGCACCCTTTATAATATGGGGAAATGGTTTCACATGTGCAAATGAAGTATTTAGCATAAATACTCAACATGTTTTGGGTTCTCAGAGGGATGGACCCTGAGGGGAGACAGAGACAAACCAGGTGCCCTTGTAAATCTCTTCAGGAGAGTGAGAAGGAAAACATATCAAAGCATTTTATATGTAGGGATTCCAAACAAACAAAAGAAACCCTTCAACATAATCACAAACTTGTCTATTCCATGCAGCATATGTACTGTATATTCTGTCATTAATGCATGCAAGTGAAGCAAACTATTAAATTGGCTCAGCTCTCAAGGGGATTCAGCAGCCTTTCATCTGACCAATGTTATTAATCTCTTACACACCACATTTCCCCCCATACTTATCTCCACCTACTACTACCTGCCATCAAAGGGGCAACTTACTGATAGAAATTCAGCTTTGTCATGCAGCAAGCAAGATCCCCAGACATAGGAGATGAAGAAAAGTAAATGCACAGTTATAACTTGGCTGAGCATAAAGGGAGTAATCATAAAATGACCATTAGAGAAATGCAATCAAGATTATATTCTTTAGGAAGCACTAAAATAGAATGAGAGGAAATGGGGACACAAGGGCAAAGCATAAAAGGGGGGAAAGAGTCACCTTGAAGAGTGTTTTCGGAACGGAGCACTTTCAGACACAGCTGGCTTCCGTGTAGTCATCCCCTCAACGAGAACTGTTGAATTATCAGGATTGGAAAGGACTCAAAGGCCATTGGTTCCAACTTACACTCTTCAATTCCTTTTCTACAGCTTCCCCACAATCTCTTGTCCACCCTAAGTTTAAAGAAATACAGGGATGTTGGAAATGTCCCATTGAAACTTGCAATTGTCCCTTCCGAAGATGTGTCTATTATAAATTCTTGTTTCATATATAGAGAATCAGTGGAATTCTCAACTAGTAAGCATATCCGTATAGAACGTTTTTCTTTCCTCCTCATATGTTGTTTGTTGTTGTAATATGCTAATGAGTCTGCCCCGACTCATAGCGACCCCTCCTTGGGCTGCCGAGGCAGTATCACTACGGAAGTAGATTGCTCCATCTTCCTTCCGAGGAGTGGCGGGTGGGTTTGAACCGCCAGCCTTCTGGTTAGCAGTCAAGTGCCTTAGGCACTACGCTACCAGAGCTCCTTCCTCCTCATATAGACTAAAATACAGTTTTTATCTATACTCTTTTGTGCAAACTAAATAGTAAGGTACTTTTTATTTTTATGTAGCATATTAGGAGTTGTATATCTTAATTGTAATATTTCATGCAAATAAGAATATAATAAAGTTGAAACTCTCACACTGTGCTAGCAGCCTTAAAACTAGAAATAGCCATCCATGAACTTCTTTGACATGAAGTATGGGGGAAAGTGTCTATTCCCTTTGACCCAATAAACAACTTTCTGGTGATTGTTATTGGGAAACTAAAACTAGGAGGGGGGAAACACACATACAAATATTCATATTAAGCTTGTTGGAAAATAACCTACTTTTCTAACAGTAGGAGAATAAATTTACCTAAACTTTCCTTATTGTCGTTATTGCTGTTGACTTGGCTCTGACTCCCGATGACCCTATGTGTTACAGGCCAAAACACTGCCGGGTCTGTTACCACCTTCATGATCATTATCAGTATACTTGAGTCCATTGTTGTAACGATTGTGCCAATCCATCTTGTTGTTTCCCTTGTTTTCATTAACCCTCTACTCTATCAAATATGTGTCCTTTTCTAGTGATTAGTCTTTCCTCTATTAGGCTACAACCATTACATTAAGTATTTTACAGAGATTCTAAAGTATAGTTAAATATTACATAGCAGCATGCACTTTGGTTGTAACATCTTTTTTGAAAACAGCAGAAGCTTGTAATAGCCAGAGTTCTTGGTTTCAAGAACTGGAAATGAAAGATGGCTAATTTTAACCAGAAATGTATTAAAAAAAAAAAAAAAAAAGGACAGTTATAAGAATCACAGGACGAGCTGCAGAATCAGAGTTAGGACCTACACAGCCAAGAACACATGTGCTGACAGATACCAAGGAACTACAAGAAATCCCCAGTAAGTCCTTGGCCCAGACACCCAGCTTACACTACTGGCAGCACCAGCAATAGAGCCCACGTGCCCCCCTGGAGTCATGGCTACTGCACCTGTGGAGCCTGGAAGCAGCCAGAAGGGCCACCCTCATCTGGATGGATCCTGTGCACCCCCCAACTCTGCACATCACCAACTTCTGACCCAGGCTGAAGGTAGGCATATCTCATTGTACACGGTCAAGATAGGGTGGAGAGGAAGAACCTGGTATTGCCAATTAATATAAGGGGAGGGCTTCTCTTATAAGGGTTTTTCCAACAACAAGAAGGTTTAGACCCAGGCCAGCCAAATATAATAACATCTGTTCACTAGGACCTAGGATTATGTTAAACCATAACTGCAAGTGGTGAAACCTCTTTGGATAAATAAAAGTCTGTAATTAAATCATAACAGTGACTAAGTTCATGCTTAGCACTTTGGATATCTTTCCTTATTTCTTTATCGTTCTTTGTTACACGTACTGCCGTCGAGTCGAATCCAACTCAAAGTGAAACCTCTGGGTTTCCGAGGCGATATCACTATGGAAGTAGATTGCCCAACCTTCCTTCTGAGGAGTAGCTGGTGGGTTTGAACTGCCAGCCTTCTGGTTAGCAGTGAAATGCCTTAGGCACCACGCCACCAGAGCTCCCATTCTTTGTTATATTCTTATTAAAAACAAAATATTTCCCCAACTATCTTTCTTCTGCTGAGTTAAAATTCAAGCTTCTGATGTCAGATAATGTGTCCTTTTCCTCCATTCCTAATCACAATATGCCTTTCCTTAGAACATCTAGAAAAACAAAAAACCATACCCATTTCCATTAAGCCAATCCTACTCCGTTTGCATTGTGACCCCATTTGTTTCAAAGCATAACTACTCATCATAGGGTTTTCAATGGCTATACCCATATGGAAGTAAAACATCACACATTCTTCCAAGGTGACTCTGGATAGATTTGAACCACCAGCCTTTTGGTTACTAGCCAAACACTTAACCTTTTGCACCAACCAAGGACTCCTAATAACACATTAAAATCCACTAATAAAAATCCATAAGCCCAATTAATATAAATAAATACATGATTAAATAGGAGAAAAGAAAACTCTTCTTTAGAGTAGAATGCTAAATAATAATTGTGGGAGAAATGATGATATTAGAAAAATAATTGTTTGATATTCTTCAGAGTAATAATTCATTCAGACAAGAAAAATCAGTGAATGCCAAAAGGAGTGGGTAAAATGTAATGAGCAAAAAGATATTTCACAGCTTCAAAGCGTGTCTCACAAAACACTAATTTCAAAGGGAAAATACAAGAATTATTAACTAAGTGACACTGATGTTAACACCAATAATGGGATAAATCCATGTGGAGTATCACCAGCCAGGATTCAAGAACAACACATTATTTCTATGATATTTTGGACAAAAATCCATAAACTGCACCTATTTATGAGAAAACCCAAATTGAGGATTGAGAAACATTTGACAAAATAATTTGCCTTTAGTTTTTTTTAAAAAAAGTAAAGATCACAGAAAACAAGGAAAAACTGAGAAATCATTCCAAGGAGACTAAAAATTCATGACAATTAAATATATTATCCAAGACTTAGTAATTTCTAACAAGAACAATACTGGTAAAGTTAGCAAAATTTTGAGTGGAGTTTGTAAATTATATGGTTGTGATGGTTAATGTTATCTGTCAACTTGGCTAGGCTATGATCCTCTGTGGTTTGGCAGACATTGGACTGATTGCTCTTCCAAAATGTAATATAATGTAATCATCCATTTTGTGACCCAATGTGAGCTGCCAATCACTTGAAAGCTGATTAGTTTCATTGGAGGTGTTGCCTGCATCCAATGTATATGGATGTTCTGGCAAAGTTCATTCTGTCTCTATCTTGCATCCATCCAACTCATCATCCTCTGACCTCCAGTTCTTGAGACATGAACCAGCAGTCTGCTATCTGACCAGCAAATTTGCAGATTTGCCAGCTCCCAGAGCCCCATAAGCCAGCTGCCTCCATCTGAACTGCAGAATTTGTGTTCATCAGCACCTGTAACCATGTGAGTCAGAAGAAATCTCCAGTCTGACATTTGACCCATGGATTTGGGATTTGCCAGCCTCCACAACTTCACCAGCCATTTCCTTAAAACCTCTCTCTCTCTCTCTCTCTCTCTCTCTATATATATATATATATATACATGCATATATATGCACTTCACTCCTCTAGAGAACCCCAGCCTAAGACAATAGTAGTACTGTGTCATATCACTTTCTAGATTTTGATGGTTTTGTTATGGATATAATAAAAATGCCCTTTGAGGTAAAGAATACACTTGAAAATATTCAGGGCAGTGAAACATGATGTCTGTAACTTACTTTTAAATAGAAAAAAAAATACTTACATAAGTATATTGATATATGAGGGAGTTAGAGAATTGTAAAGAAAAAAGTAAAAATTGTCAAGAGTTGCAGAAGCTAGGTGTAAAGTACAGAGATGGTGTGTGTATGTGTGTGTGTGTGTGTGTGTATTATTCTTGAACTTTTCTGTAACCCACAAGCCACACCTTGGAAGGAAGATTGGACAATTTATTTCTGTAGAGATACCGCCTTGGAAACCCAAGAAGGGGTTGCTATGAGTTGGAAACAACTCTACAGCAGTGAGTTTTTTTTTCTTCTTTTTTCTGTAACTTTCAAATTATTTAAAAGTAAAAAACAAAATAGTTTTAAAAACTTCCAGGTGCCCCTAGGAGGTGCAAACAGTTAAACATTCAACTATTAACAGAAAGGTTGGTGATTCCAACCTATGCTGACAACTGGTACCTTTCTTTCCTGGAGCAATATTCATGGAACAAAACAAAAATAGCATCTTTTTATTTTTTCCTTCTTAACACACACTATTTTCTGAAACTGCAGTAGAGGATACAAGATGTCCCTTCAATATAAAACTAACTTATTTTCTTGTGAAAATAGCAAAACCACTTCTCTGAGATTAACATGGGTTCAGTCCACATTTAAAATCTAAACTGTATAGACCATTTCATCCATGTTCACTTTCCAGAGATGCTAAC
>NW_006921669.1:2311729-2312914 GCF_000298275.1 Orycteropus afer afer
TGGTTCATTTTCACCCCTGTGTTATATAATCTGTTCATCACTCCAAATCCACCTATTTAATTATCTCAGTTAAAAAGTCTTCTTCCACATGTCAGAAGGAATCCATCTCCTCTTCGAGCCATCACTGACCTCTGTTCATTCTTGTTCTATGTGCCTCACTTTATTGTTACTTATTTATGGCTTATGCCCTCTACTAGGTTGCAAGCTTCTCAAAAGCATATTGTGGTTTGGTCAATCTGTAGCCTCCACATGTATAGAGAAGATCACAACACATAGAAGCAATTCCATGTATCCTTGTTAAAATCAAAATAAGATTCTAAAGCTCAATAATTTTATAGCTATGGCACAAATCTCCATGACCCTCACTTCCTGGTTTTCACACCCTTGAGAATATCTTCCCATGAGTGTAAGCAAGATCTGTGACTAGATTCTAACCAATAGAATATGGCAAAGGTGACAGAAAGTGAACAATTGTGTATTCTTGAATGCATTATAAGACATGGTTTTGCCCATTATAAAGAGGAGACACTCTCTCTGGCTGGCTTTGAGAAAGCAAGCCACCAGGTTGGGCAGGAGCTGAGGGTGGCCTCTGGTTAATAGTTTGTCAAAAATGAGTCCCTCAGTTTGGCCATCTGCAGAGAATTAAACATTGCCAACAGCCATGTGTGCCTAGAAGCAGATCTTTTCCCATTGTACCTCTTATGAGACTGCCACCCTGACTGACACATTGATTGCAATTAAAGGTGGTTCTGTCTCACAAGGTCAGCGAACCTCCCTCAAGTATGGTGCTCAGTTCAGCTATGAGTCTGAGGGGGCTTAGGGATTCTCTTCCCCTGGTGTTATCATAGAACGAGCACCATATTAAGACTTTAGATCAATCAACCATTTTACTTGTGATTTATTGGGTCACACAGAGCCATCCACATATGTCTCTCTATAGTGATGAAAATATGACATGATGCCAGTGTGCCTTGTAAATTATAAGGGTAAACACACATGGCAGCAAATTTGCCCAATGCAATATATCATTTGACTTCTTGACTGCTGCTTTCATAGGGTTAATTGTGGATCTAAGGAAAAGGAAATCCTTGACAACTTCAGTCTTTACTCCAGTTATTGTGATGTTGCTCATTGGACCATTTATGAAGATTTTAGTTTTCTTTATATTGAGGTATAACCCATACT
>NW_006921669.1:2314045-2320876 GCF_000298275.1 Orycteropus afer afer
TTGTGACTGAAAACTGAGCCGAGGAGGGTCTCAGTGAAATGCTGCTAACAGACAACCTAATGAGATGAGCATTCAGAAAACATAGGGGAAAGTGACCTCAACTAAGAAGGTTCCAATTTTCCATGGTCTCTTCTTGGACTGTAACTACATTTCCCTGGATGCCTTTTCATTCCTCATCCTTGAAGATGTGGAGGTGAGGAGGGAATTAATTAAAATAAGCCATAGCTCCTGCCTACTGAAAAGATGGTGTTCATAAACCGTGAGCTGAGTTCCCATAAAAAATACGAAGTCAGGGACCAGGACTTCCCCAAGAGGGCTGTGGAACAGTCTTGATGTATTTCTTTGAGGGTTGCTCAAACCACAACAAGGAGATTTCCTTTCCAGGCCAAAACAGAGATGAGAAGAACATGTCTCTTTTTTTAAGACACTCATAAAATAATGTGTATAGGCACACAACCACAATTACATACATGCACACACCTGATACCAGCACCATAATATTATTTTGGAAACAGAGAACGCACTGACAGGCAACATCTCCCAGAACAGAAAATAATTTGGCATTAAAGCATGAAGGGTATGTGTGTGTAAGTCTGATACATTAAAATTCAAACTCTAGATCTTTTATAGATTATTAGTAAAATCTTATATAATTACTTCTTTTCTCTGACTCTTTTCAGTGATTAAAAATAAGGATAAAAATCACCTACATCATGATGTTGCTGTGGAAATTTAGTTAAATGAGGAAATGCACACAGAAACTTTAGCACAAAGCCTGGCACAGAATAAATTCTTAAAAACTACTTTTTTTTTAGAGTGTATGAGTTTCTAGATTCCAAAGAGCTAAGCTTCCATAGTGTGGACCCTTGTCTCTCAGGCAGATGTGAAAAGGCATGGCTAGCTCCTGCCTCATTTCCCCACCTATAGGACAGGCTTCTCTCTGCTCTTTGCCAATCCCTGTGTCTCCCTACCTTTGAGCTCCTCCTACTCTGTACAGCCATCCTCCATTATAGGAAGTGGATGGGCACTCACTACTCCACATTCCCTAAGCTCTCAGCAGTCCTAATAGGTCACCATATCAATCCACATGTTTGTTTTCTGCTCTGACAATGTTCCTAACCATGCTTTGTGTGTGTGTATGTGTGTGTATCGTCTCCTTCCTCACCTCACTCAACTTTATGTGCTTTCAGGACAGACAAAGAACCCTTTTCTTGTTTCCGTGATGTCAACAACAGAGCCTAGTTCAGGCTTTATACCCAAGGAAGTTAAATAAATTATGCTAGCATTCCTCTCTCAGACAAGTTGGAGCAAATTCCCCTGTCCAAGGACAAATAGAGGACAAAGAGACAAGTAGAAAGAGAGAGACAAAGAGAATGTGGCAGGTGAGAGAAAAGGAGACAAAGATGTACAACTGAGAAAGGAGGAGACTGTGGAGAGTCATGTGATACCAGGTACAAGGGCCTTCTGGAAGCAAGAAATAGTGGGCAATGACTTCCTCTCACTGAGTGCTCTCTTTTCTCTAGGCACCATGTTGATTATATTAGAAACACTTTCTTTTGAACTTTTCCAACCACCGTGTATGGTAGATACTATCATCTTTGTTTTTTATTTTACAAAAGAAGTCTAGGCTGGGAGGGGATATGTGACTCCCATGGAGAAAGGACAAGAGAACAGAGCAAGGCAGTAGGAATTCAAGCATGAGCCTTTGTGCTCAGGCACAGGATGCCAATGGAATTCTGGAAAGTAAACGATGGACTGTGGTCTGTGTTTGTCAAAGATACCTCATGGGGCAGGAAGAAGCAGGTGCTGTAGAGAGAAAGTGAGGATGAATTAGCTTCATTATAATGCCTGAAGGAGAAACAGAAAAAGTCAGAGTCAGTCCAGGCTGGAGGCAAAATAGCATCTGCTGTTGCAAAAAATACCTTTCGTGGTAGGTTTTGATTCTGTCTTCAGCAGCATATATGCAGCATCTGGCTGTGAGAATTGAGTGAAGAAACATTAAAAGAAAAATCACATGTACACACTCCTTTCCTTCCCCAAAGAAGGCACTGGTGAAACAGAACCCACAGGATTAGGAAAAAAAGAAAGCATTTCCCAGGGTGCCTGGTTATGAAGGGATGATTGTCAGGTGAAGAAACAGAATACATAATGGGATCTTCCATCATGATCTATTCAAATAGAGGGTCTCCCGTACTCTGAATTCTCTTCCCCAGGAGAGCTCAGTGATATATGCAACAGGCCCTTGTTGCAAAAAACCATCATTGTGCAATTCCATCTTTTAAACATGATCAATTTGAGGTTTTCGGCTTCTTAAAAATGATTTGGTATGAATAGCTTTTGAAAGAATGTAATTGAGCTTTTTTTTTAATGGGTAATTTCCCCTACACAGCTGTAATTTGATCCTATATATGCACAACTTTTAGAAACCTATATATTATATAAACAAAGTATATACAGAAATCTCTCTGTAGGTGATTGTTCTTGCTTTTATTTAAATGTGATATAATTTTTGTCCAGACACATATCCTTATTTGTATCTCTTCCTCCTGTGTAGGAGAGTTCCACAATGGGTTAAATCTTAGCCAAAGCAAAAATCCCAGCCCCTACTCCTATTGCCTTCTCCTACAGGTGAAAGTCAAAGCTGCTACAATATGGAAAGCTGCCTCCTCCCTCTGCCAGCAGGTAGCACGTTTGTTGTTGTTGTTATGTGCCATAAAGTCAGACGAACTCATAGTGACCCCTCCTTGGGTTTCCAAGGCAGTACTACTATGGAAGAAGATTGCCCAATCTTCCTTCTGAGGAGTGGCTGGTGGGTTTGAACAACCAGACTTCTGGTTAACAGTCAAGTGCCTTAGGGACTACGCTACCAGAGTTCCCAGCAGGTAGAACTAGTGACAACTTATTCTCAGGTCTTGAATCTTCAACAAAAGAAGCTAAGATAGAGAAAGTAGCTGGAGGGCCAATTCAGTACAAGAGAAACTCTGCAAACCACACTGTGTCCATGAAAGAACCTTAGCTTGGCTTCCTACTGCCCCATCACCAAGGCCATGACTATTAGTCTAAAAATATGTCCTCTACTATTTTTTTCCTTCCTAAAGACAGATACAGTATATTTATGTACCTGCAA
This sequence comes from Orycteropus afer afer, assembly GCF_000298275.1. Classification (NCBI taxonomy): domain Eukaryota; kingdom Metazoa; phylum Chordata; class Mammalia; order Tubulidentata; family Orycteropodidae; genus Orycteropus; species Orycteropus afer. Next base: position 2,317,173 of record NW_006921669.1, read on the forward strand.
ATAAGAACCATATTTGGTACAGTGAATGTACTCAGAGATTTCACTCTAGAATTTCACCTTTAATACCTCTGTTATGGATTAAACTGTGTCCCCCCAAAATACATACTGAAATCCTGGCCCCTATACCTATTTGGTATAGATAGGTGTGTATGTATATATATGTATATATATTAAAAATATAAATACAAAAATAAATATATAAATTTATATAAATATAAATAGGATCCTGTTTGGAAATGGAGTTTTTCTTGGTTATGTTCATTGATGCCCATGTTGAGTGGGTTCTAAATCTAATCACTTCCAAGTTATAAAAAGAGCAGAATGGACACAGAGCCACACACAGAGGGAGAAGAGAAAAACATATGACAGAGACGGGTACATCTACAAGGCTTATTGGCAGCTACAAGAAGCTGTAATAGAAAAGGAAGGGTTTCTGCCTAGAACCACACCCTAAATATAAACTTTTGTACCTTGAACCGTGAAACATAAAGTTCCATTCTTTAAAGCCTCCCACTTGCGGCATTGTGTTAAAGCAGTACTATGCCACCAAGACACATGGGATGTGTAATATTTTCCCAGGATAATCGAGGCTCTGTTCCTTCTCTCCCCATCCTTTGGTTTGTGTAGTTTTCTATTATTCTATCTTTAACTTGTAAGACAAAACATGAGATGGATAAGGGTGAGCTGACATGATTGGCTTTTTATCTACCTTCTTCAAAGTTCTCACCAGAGAAGTTCTCAACATGCGTGCAGGGCTTGCATAGCATGACATATTCAGTGATTGGCCCTTTACAGGAAAAGTTTACTGATCCTTGTTTTAGAAGAGCTTCATCCTTTAAAGGCAGGATTACAAAAACAAAGGAAACAAAACAAAAACAGTTCAAATGTGGGATAAGCTTAGGGATGCTGTTTTTTATGCAAATAAAAAATGGTAACTATTTATCAGCCACCTCATTTTTCTTGTATTCCTCATAAATTGCAAGTGAAGAAACAATTTTGAGGATTAAACCCATTTTCCCCAGCTCTTTTCAGGAATTTATGAGACTGAGAATCTGAGCAAAACGTAAACTTGCCTCTGGGGAACTTGCAAACCCTGAAGGAGCATAAAATGGAAAAATACAGTGAGTGACCATAACTGCAGATTAAAACTCTTCCTGGCTCACCCAGGATCCTTTATGGGCTGCTAAATTAAACAGAGACCTCTGGAGGACATTTTTCATTTTTTCAAATTGCACCTGTAACTATGAAAGGTCATCCAGATATGGAAAACTTTGTCCTGGTGATGCCTGAGATAGAGAGTGAAATGACCTCTCAATTAGCTAAAACTACTCCACCCAAAGAGGTCAGGCCTGACACTCAGCACTTCATTTCCCTTAATCTTTACTACCACCCTTTGAGGTAGGCACTGTTCTCATCTCTTATTTTACAAATGAAGGAACTGGAGTTCAGACAAGTTGGACTGTTTGTTCCAGTCACAGAGCTAGTGACTCTTGGGGCTGGGATTCAGTTCTGCACACTTAATCATTGTTCTATAATCTATAAACATATTTGGTATTTTGTCCATTAATTCCATCAACAAGAGAATATTTATTGAGTACTGGCAGTCCTCAGGTTGTGAATGAGATCTGTTCCTAACTGAGTCTTTAAGAATTTGTAGAGCATTTGGAACAAGTGCACTCAATTCTTATTTAGCCTTACTTTAAAAAATAAAAAAAGAAAAGAAAAATCTCAAAGACTTTTCAGTGATTTAAAGTCTGCATGTGCAGCAAGTGAAGGTGATTATGAAGAAGTTATAGTAGATGTTGTTGTTGTTGTTGTTGTTATTTGCTGTCGAGTCGGCCCCGACTCATAGCGACCCCTCCTTGGGTTTCCGAGGCAGTATCACTACGGAAGTAGGATTGCCCAACCTTCCTTCCAAGGATATAGTAGATTGGGTGGTTCAGTATCCTCACAGTGAGGACAAATTTACAAAAGCATAAAATAGATTTTTAGCCAAAACAGTACCGACTGCCCTGCTCAAAGATGGCAGTGCCCTGCTCAAAAATGGGAGTTCCCAACTCAAAGATGGTGACTCTCTGAGCAAAGATAATAGCCAACTGCAGTACTGTGAATGCATGTGGTTCTCCACTGCCCTGCAAATAATCCAGTCTCACACATCACGTTCCTGATAGGGCTTCCTATATCTTTCAAGTCTCCCATTCCAGGGCTTTTATCCATAATTTTTCCCATTCTGGTTGCTGTGATGAATCACCCAAATTCACCCAATTTCACATCTGTTCCTGTTTCATTTTGTTACCCATGCCAGAACTAGCTCAAATCTTTCCAGACTCATGCTTACAGAACAAGTAGGAGTTGTCCATAAGTTGGGCATTAGTAACCTGGGGACTGCCTGTATCTCCTGTATGTCAGAACTTATGTGATATCTAGTATTGGCCCCAAAGGAGAAACTATTCTCCTTGGGAATACTTTTAAATTTTTATTAGTGGTTACCAGGGGTGGGAGGGAAGGGGAAAAGGGAGTTAATGGTGATGGAAAAATCTGATTGATTAAGGGTAGGGTACATACCTGATTCCTGCAATTGCTATCAATAAGTTGTGCACATGTAAAAAGTTGAATTGGGAAACGTTGTGTGATAGATATACTTAAAACAACAAAAAGAGTAGTTGTTGAGGCTGGTTATGTACAACCAAAAACCTCATAGGATTTAGCAACTTGGTTTGGAGGTTTAGAGCCAGAGTTTTATGGGACATCCCAGTTAATTGGCCTAATAGCATGTTTATTGCTTCTGTTTGACCCCCTGGGATCGTAAAACTTGCAAGCAGCCATCTAAGTCACAGCAATTTGTCTCTTTTCACCTGCAGCAATACAGGAAGGAGGAGAGTCAGGAATCAGAGTAGGATATGGAATGTGTGGCTTATTGTCTCCATGAAAAACTGCCTCCTTTGCCATGAGACAAGAAGAACTGGATGAAACTCAGTTACCATTACTGAACATTTTGAACAAAGATTCCATAGAAGAATCCTGATCAAAAGAAGGAAAATGCAGAACATAATTTCAAATTCTCATGGAATCAAGACTTTCTGGAGCCATGGAGGGTGGCTGAACTCCTGAAATTATTGCCCTAAAATATTCCCTGAAACCTTTTTTAAACCAAACAATAGTTTAGCTCAGCTGGTAAAGAATGTCTGCCATGAGCATTGTGCTCTTTCAGGATCTATCTGCACAGGACAAAACTGACAAAAGCAACTTCAAAGATTAGATAGGAAATTTAGGGGGCAGTGGACTTGTGTTAATGGGAAAAGAACAACTCAGCAAAGGGTGAGCATGCTGGCACAACTCAAAGAAAGTAATCAATGTTGCTGAATTGTACATGTAGAAATAATTAAATTGGTATATGTTTTGCTGTGTATATTTTCAACAACAATAAAATTTAAAAAGTTACATGATAACACATAATAATTAATGATTAATTAAGATTCAAAAAGAAGAGATTTAAAGGAGGGAATTTCAGATGGAGCAATCATGACCAGTTGCTTTTCAGTCAATTCCAACTTGAGGCTACCCCATGTACATCGGTGTTCTCCACAGGGTTTTTGACAGCTGATTTTTTGAAAGAAGATTAGCAGACTTTTCTTTTGAGGCCCCTTGGAGTGAACAGGTACCTCCAACCTTCTGATTGGTAGCCAAATGTGTTAACTATTTGA
>NW_006921669.1:2327041-2332196 GCF_000298275.1 Orycteropus afer afer
GGCAGCATTTCGTTCTGCTGTGCATGGGGTCGCTATGAGTCAGAAATGACTTGACGGCACTTAACAACAACAACAACAACAATAATGGTATTATTAGTTGTCAACACCACATTTCAAAGGCATCAGCTCTTCTTCAGTCTTCCTTATTCATTGTCCAGCTTTCACATGCATATGAGGTGATTGAAAATGCCATGGCTTGGGTTAGGCACCTTAGTCTTCAAAGTGATATGTTTGCTTCTTAGCACTTTAAAGAGATCTTTTGCAGTAGATGTGCCCAGTGCAATACGATGTCTGATTCCTTGACTACTGCTTCCATGGGTGTTGATTGTTGATCCAAGTAAAATGAAATTCCTGACAACTTCAATCTTTTCTCCATTTATTATGATGTTGTTTATTGGTCCAGTTGTAAGGACTTTTTTTTTTTTTTGTATCTTGAGGTGTAATTCATACTGAAGACTGTAGTCTTTGATCTTTTTCAGTAAATGCTTCAAATCTTCTTCAATTTCACTAAGCAAGGTAGTATCATCTGCATATCACAGGTTGCCAGTGAGTCTTCCTCTAATCTTTAGGCACCACTCTTCTTCACATAGTCCAGCTTCTCAGATTATTTGCTCAGCATAAAGATTGAATAAGTATGGAAAAAGGATACAACATTGATGCATACCGTCCTGATTTTAACCATGCAGTATTCCCTTTTTCTGTTCAAATGACAGCCTCTTGGACTATGTACATGTACCTCATAAGGCCAATTAAGTGTTCTGGAATTCCCATTCTTTGCAATGTTATTAATAATTTGTTATGATCCATACAGTTGAATGCCTTTGCATAGTCAATGAGACACAAGTAAACATCTTTCTGGTATTCTTTGCTCTCAGCCAACATCCATCTGACATCAGCAATGCCCTCTTCTGAATTCAGCTTAAATTTCTGGAAGATCCTTGTCAATATACTGCTGCAACTGTTTTTGAATTATCTTCAGCAAAATTTTACTTGCATATAATAATTAATGATATTGTTCAATAGTTTCCACATTCTGTTGAATTACCTTTGTTTGGAATGGGCACAAATATCTATCTCTTCCAGTCAGTTAGCCAGGTCGCTCTCTTCCAAATTTCTTGCCATAAATGAGTTAGTGCCTACAATATTGCATCTGTTTGTTGAAATATCTCAATGGGTATTCCATTAATTCCTGTACCCTTATTTTTCCCCAATTCCTTCAATGTAGCTTGGACTCCTTCCGTCAGTACCATCAGTTCTTGATCATATGTTACCTCCTGAAATAGTTGAATATTGACTAATTCCTTTTGGTACAGTGTATTCCTTCCATCTTCTTTTGATGCTTCCTACATCATTCAATATTTTTCCCATAGAATCCTTCAATATGCAACTAGATGCTTGAATTTTTTCTTCAGTCCTTTCAGCTTGAAAAATGCTGAGCATGTAAAGCTTTAGTTGCCAGAAAAACTGCTCATTAAAGAGAAGTGATGAGGTACTAAATTAAATTCAAACTGTATTATGAATCTATGTAGCAGGCATAAGCAATTTAGAAATTGAAAACATAAATAGTAAACAAAAAAAGAATAGTTATAAATATTAAATATATGTGGCATTTGTGTGTGTATAGGAATAAAAAAAAAAGTGGCAAAAACCAATTTGACTGACAACATTGCACTTCAAGATGGATTTTGAAATGTTCTGTATGACAATGAATGTGATGCCATTCCTCTTCAATTTGTCATTCACAGAAAGGGAGACCACATAATTGTCCAATTCCAGATGGTCAAAACCAGTCCATTTCAACCCACTAATACCTGGGATATTGATCTTTATGAGGTCTATTTCATTTTTGACAACTTTCAAATTCCATTGATTCATACTTTGTACATTCCACATTCCAATTATTAATGGATGTTTGCAGCTGTTTCATTTCAACTCTGGTTGTGCCACATCAGCAAATGAATGTCCCTAAAACTTTCTTACATCCACCTTATTTAAGCCAACTTTGAGGAGACAGTTCTTCAATCATATTTTGAGTGATTCCAACCTGAGAGGTTCATCTTTTGATATTATATCTTAGAATGTCCTGCTGCTGCCCATATGGTTTTCACTAGCCAATATTTTCAGAAGTAGATCATCAGGTTCTTCTTCCCAGTCTGCCTTACTCAGGAAATTCTGCTGCTCTAACTACCATGGGTGACCCTGCTCATAGGTGATGCTGCTGGTATTTGAAATACTGGTGGCATAGCTTCCAGCATCACAGCCACCACACTCAAGCCACCACAGTATGAAGGATCAGGCAGTGTTTCATTCTGTTGTACATAGGGTCACTATGAGTCAGATCTGACTTGATGGCACATAACAACAACAGATCAAAATTCATGTGGTCACTTTGAAAGTGGCAGATAAGGGCTGGTTTCAGGTAGATCTTGGTTGAAAACAGAAAACACTAGAAAGATGTCTACCTGTGTTTTATTGACTATGAAAAGACATTTGACTGTGTGGATCATAACAAATTATAAATACCATTGCAAAAGTGGGAATTCCAGAACATTTAATTGTACTCATGCACAACCTGTACAAAGACCAAGGGGCAGTTGTTCGGAAAGAGCAAGGGAATACTGTGTGGTTTAAAATCAGGAGAGGTGTGCATTACCATACTTATTCAACCTCTATGCTGAGCAAATAATGTGAGAAGCTGGACTATATGAAGAATGCAGCATCATGTTTGGAGGAAGACTCATTAACAATCTGTTATATGCAGATGACATAACCTTGCCGCTAAAAGTAAAGAGAACTTAAAGCACTTACTGATGAAGATCAAAGACTACAACATTCAATATGGAATAAAAATCTTCACAAACAAACCAATAAGCAACATAATGATAAATAGAGAAAAGACTGAAGTTGTCAAGGATTTCACTTTACTTGGCTCCACAATCAATGCCCATGGAAACAGCAGTCAAGAAATCAAATGACATATTGCATTGGTTAAATCTGCTGCAAAAGAACTCTAAAGTTTTACAAAAGCAAAGATGTCACTTTGAGGCCTAAGATGTGCCTGACTGAAGCCATGGTACTTTTTATCTCCTTATACACATACAAAAACTGGACAATGAGGAAGGCAGGCCAAAGTAGAATCGATACCTTTGAATTATAGTGTTAGTGATAAATATTAGCTATACTATGAACTGCCAAAAGAACAAAGAAATCTATTTTGGAATAAGGACAGCCAGAATTCTCCTTAAAAGCAAGGATGGCAAGACTTAGTCTCACTTACCTTGGGCATTTTTGAGTCCATGCTTTTGAGTTGTGGTGCTGGGGAAGAATGCTGAAAGTACCGTGGACTTCGAAAAGAACTAACAGATCTGTCCTGGAGGAAGTGCACCTGAAATGCTCCTTGGAAGCAAGAATAGCCAGACTTCATCTCACCTACTTTGGTCATGTTGTCAGAAGGGATGATTCTCTGGAGAAGGATGTCATGCTTGGTAGGGTGGAGGGTCGACGAAAGAGGGGAAGGCCTTCAACGAGATGGATTGACACGGTGGCTGCGACGATGGGCTCAAGTATAGCAGGGATCATGGAGCTGGTGTGGGATCAGGCAGTGTTTCGTTCTGTTGCGCATGGGGTCACTATGAGTCAGAAATGACTGCACGGCACCTAACAACAACAACACCTTGGACATGTTAACAGAAGGAATCAGTTCCCAGAGAAGGACGTCATGCTTGGCAAAATAGAAGGTCAGCAAAAAAGAGGAAGACCCCCGATGAAATGGATTGTCACAGTGGCTGCAATAGAGGGCTCAAACACAGCAGGGGTCGTGAGGGTTGCACAGGACTGAGCATTATATTTTATTTTGTTGTACACAGAGTAACTCTGATTCAGAACCAATTCCAAGGCAACTAACAATAACAATAACAACATCTCGTTTGAAGGGTTGTTGTGAGGATTGAGATAATATGTGTTCATACTCCACTTATTTTAAGCACTCATTAAATGATAAAAATTATCATTACTGACATTCACATGCAAATTAAATGGTAAAGGGTCTAAATTTCAACTCCTTCCCCCAAAGAAAAAAACATGTAACTGAGAACTTTCTCTGAACCATCCTTCTACCCATACAAGTTTGAATCAAGTGTATCTGGAAGGAGAAAAGAAAAATTATCCTGGCTAAGTTATTTTTAAACATGTATGCTATATTTGGTTTATGCTACTGGGATAATCAAAATTGCTGCCATTTTGCTGTCATAGTTCTGGATGGCAAGTATATATGATCTGCCCTATATAAATACACTATTTTCTTTATAATTCCAGCATTTTTGCACACTCGTTAGGGTATTCCTAATACTTTTCAAATCATATGTATCTTTACCACAATGAATTAAAAAAAATTTCATGTTTACTAGGCATGACCTCCCCTCAGTACAAATACATAGAGAGTTTGTGTAACTAGGAACCCACAGAGAATGGCCATTCACCATTTTTATGGGCATATAAGGCATGCAATTAAACTTTATGACTCTCACCAGATTTCTGGGTGGGACTATGGAAATGTGAGGTATTCTGTAGCCCACCAAGGGGATTGGATAGCTTGTTAATAATGGCAATAAGGTACATGGCATCTTTGTGGAGATGGGACCATTCAAATAATGTGTATGGAACCCTAACAAGGAGATTGGCCAATTTTGCCATTCTGCAAGGCTTGAAATGAGCCATCTCAGAGGCAGGAAAAGAGGATCACACTGTCAGCAAGAAAGAAGAGCCAAGAGTGAGCATATCCTTTGGACCCAAAATCCCTGCACCTAGACTAGATGGCAGAGAGACAACAGAGAGACAGTGGTAGCAGAACCAACAAAACGAAGCAACCAGCAGAATGACAAAGTGGAGTAAGAAAGCCAAGTGTCTTTGGCCAGGAGGCTTGCTGGTGGAGTGAGGTCTTCTTTGGGCACCTATAGTCAAAGCTAAAAGAACTTTGCAACACTGGCCCAAGCAGGGGTAATGGTGAGGCCAGAGAGAAGTGTGCCTGCAGCATGGCTGAGAAGAAGCTGTCCTGATCAAAGAATTATATCCTGAACATTCTGGAACCTGATGTATCTTGTTACCTCCCTGTTGTTGTTGTTATGTGCCATCAAGTCAGACCCAACTCATAGCGACC
>NW_006921669.1:2333461-2334530 GCF_000298275.1 Orycteropus afer afer
TCTCAGAGGACTCAAATTCAAGCAATTTCACTCTGTGTCCAACTATACCAAACTGAAAATGTTATTATTACTGCCAAATGAGGAATTGATGCTCCAAAATTTAAGTTATCTAATTTTCTCAAAACCACATCAATAACAAGTAGAATCCAGATAGAATGCTCATCTCTTAAATCTGGTATCATGCTCCTTCCTTCCACAGCATAAAAAGATACCTGGAGACAAGCCCAAACTCTTTTAAAGCACTGGTCCACACACATAGATCAGAGAAGACTGAAAATCATAGATTTACTCCACTGGGTATCATGAGACTTCTTTACTTGAAGAAATTGCCCGACAGGCTCTTTTGGCTTTATTTTTCCCCCATGGGGATTTTTCAGCCTAGAATCACTGTACGGCTAGTGTAAGCCAGGTACTCCCAGTGTCAGTTTCCCTCTGAAAAGTTCATAGTAACATCCTCATTTATTATTGATAAGACAGAAACTCAGAGAGATTAGGTGACTGTTTCCAGATGACAGAGCTGGTAAACAGCAGAAGCAGGATCTGGGTCTGGGTCTCCCTTTCAATCTCATACACATCAGAACCTGAGCAGTGGATACCATTCAAGAGAGTGGAATTTGTAAAAATTAATAAAAATTCAATGAAATTTGAACATAAAGTTTATTCTGAGCATTTATTCTATATGCCTATAGAGGGATAATTTTGATTCCATGAAAAGCAAATGGCTCAAAAAAGTTAGGTACAATGACGCTTATAAAGAGAAAAGAAAGGAATACGGATCAACCATTGACTGACCCTAACGTGACTGACTGAAGCCTGCCTTCCCCACTTCTACTGAGATCAGCTGATAGCAGGTCAAAAGATAAGTTTCTGGCCCTCCACCCAGGGATACCTTTTGAAATTTAAATTTAGCAAGCCAGGCTTCACTCAGGAAAGAAAGGATTTGTAATTTGGGGTGAAATAACTACTGACAGGATAAATTTTGGTCAGGAATTTCTTTATAGTGAATATTTGATTTTTGAGTAAGAAAGCCCCCAAATCACAGCAAAACACCTGCTATCAAGTTCTCTCT
>NW_006921669.1:2336320-2353153 GCF_000298275.1 Orycteropus afer afer
AGGTTCTCCATTAACCACAGTCCTAACATTAAAAGTCATTGCTCTAGACCATCTTTCAAAGCACTCACAGTCAGCCTCATATTCTTTCTTTGCTCCCCCATTATGCTCAGATCTTGCTCCTTCTCATTGGCTTTCAAAGCAAGTCCCATCTTCAACCCTAGGTGTACCCTCCAAGACTCTGATAGGAAATATGACAGTGAGAAAACAAAGATGTGAGAGGAAATGAAGCAACTGAAGAGCAGTCATCCCTTCTAATTCTTTCATTTATATACTTAAAGGAATAAATGAATCCCTCACTTCAGAAAGGCCCAGGACAGCCACAGAAACAGGGAGCAGACCAGGGGTGGCTTACTGACTAAGCAAAGCAAGCAAGGGCTTACTTAAGCTTACTTGCTATCTGTAGTGAAGAGTACTCTGTCCCTGTCAGGGACTGTACATTTGAAAAGTTTTGCTTCTGTAGGAAGCTGCTGGGGGTTAGGAGATTCCAGCCACATCCAGAAGCAGAATTTTGTATGTGAAAATTTTCACTGCAGATTAGTAAGTCAGCACAAGTATGCCCTTGCTTATCTTCCTTATTGGGTAATTCAATACTGGAATGAACTAACACTGGATAGACTAGAGTAAAACCTTTTAAAACAGTTCCTATAAGCCTGCCTTGTTTAACATGAAAGAACTCCCTTCTGGGGAATAAACATCTATGTCTAACAATCTATTCTGGGAACAGAGACATACCTGTGGTATTTCAACAAGGTGGTAGGAATTATGGCAGCCCCAGAAGGTTTTCTTGCAATGGAGTTGATAAGATCCATCTCTTCTAGGGACAATGTCCCAGAGACTTGGCCTAAGAAGCATAATTAAATTTAATTAAATCAACTATTCTTACTCTTCTACAGTTCAAAGACCCAGCCAACTTATCTCCCCAACCAGATGGTGAGCTCTAGGGAAAGAGCATATATTTCTTTATATCTCCATCAATATATTCCTAGACGAAATCAAGTGCTCAGAATATAATTGTGGAACCTACTTAAAAATTAAAAAAAAAAAAAAAAAGGAGCTGAGCTAGACTGTCATGGGGACTGGGAACAAAGAGGACTGAGTTGTATCCATGTATCTGTGGCAGACCTAGGCTCCAGCCAAAGCCTCCAGCTCTTGCCTTCATCCCTGACTCCATCAGAATTATCCAATTTTCTTTCACAGGCCACTGGATAGTAAAGCTGTGATAGATACTGTACTGGACAAAGCAGAGGAATATTTCTATCCTTGCAGAAATTTACATTGGATGGATAGATGGATGGATGGATAGATGGGTGGTGTGTTAGGCTGGGTTCTCTAGAGAAGCAAAATGAGTAAAGCTTATACACAGAGAGACAGAAAGAGAAATTTATCTTAGGAAAATGGTTCACACACTTTTAGAAGCTGGCAAATCCAAAGTTCTTGGATCAAATGTCAAGCTGGAGGCTATTCCCGACTCACACAGCTGCAAGGGCTGATGAGCTCAAGGTTGGCAGGCAATGTACCGGCTGTTGACTCCAACGAATGACGAATCCAAGATCTCCAGGCCAAATTGTGGATTGTTCACTCATGGACAGTTGTAGGCAGCACAACAGGATCCCGATCCACAGAAGAGTGTCTCTTTTCCCAGGATGTCCATAAATATATTGGAAGTAGGACATACCCCTAGGGAAACTTCCTTTCAATGGATTGGATGCTCAAACACATACATCCGATCCCATCGTGGAAATAACCCACATCACAATTGCTTAACCACAAAGAATTGTGGTCCAGCCTAGTTGACACACAGCTCCAACTATCACAAATGGATAGATAATTGATAGGTAGGTAGACCAAAAACAAACAAACAAACTCAGTGTCATCAAGTCAATATTGACTCATAGAAACCCCTGTTGGGTTTCTGAGGCAGTAAATCTTTACAGAAGTAGACTGCCCCATCTTACCTCCTCAGAGTGGCTGGTAGATTTGAACAGCCAACCTCTGGCTAGCACTCAAAAGCCTTAAGCACTGCAACCCCAGAGCTCCTTCCATAGATAGACAGACAGATATTAAAGTTGCTGTACAGGAAGGTAGTCATAAACACTGTCATGGTGGAACACATTTTTCAGATGTTAAAATGTACTTAAACGTGACCTATTTTCCCCAGGCTTTCGCAGTCAGTATCACTGAGTGTCTATAGGTGGCACCGCAAAAGACAAATGGGCTAAGACCTTTCCAAAGTCTTTCTCCAGGGATCCAGGGAAGGTTCCCCATTGTTTCCAGGACCCACTTCCCTATTCTTTGTAACACAGCCAAAAAGAGCACAAATGGCACATGAAATAGACATGCAGGAAAGTGCCCAGCCTCCCACCTCACTGCCTCTAAATGGGGATTCTAACAGTTTTTAAAATCCAAGGAGAAGTGTAATTTCTTCATCTTTGATTTAATGTTTCTGAATTAAACACTATTTTCTTAGGTAATAAATATGTGGCTAGGGAATTTTTCATCTGAGTAAAGAGATACATCTTAAATACAAGAATAAAGAAAGGATGGGAAGAAAGGAGTAGAAAAAAGATACACCTTGCAAATATGTTTTTTAATTTAATTTTTAAAATAATATTTTTATTGTGCTTTTAGTGAAGGTTTACAAAGTAGTTTAGATTCCCATTTAGCAATTTCTACACAAATTGTTGGGAGCTCTGGTGGCGTAGTGCCTAAGGCACTTGACTGCTAACCAGAAGGCTGGCAGTTCAAACCTACCAGCCACTCCTCAGAAGGAAGGTTGGACAATCTACTTCCATAGTGATACCGCCTCGGAAACCCAAGGAGGGGTCGCTATTAGTTGAGTCCGACTCAATGGCACATAACAACAACAACAACACAAAAATTATTCAGTGACATTGGTCACATGCTACACAATGTGTGAACATTCTCATTATTTTCCTTCTGGTTGTTTACCATGCAAATATTAACCCAAGAGTGCATATTAAAATGTGTTTAATCAATCAAATTCAAATTACATACTGCATCATTGTGTCACCATAAATCATATAAATATCATGACAGTGTATGTACCATGTTTGAAAAACATGGGGCTTCATCATTTCTAAAGGCCTTCCTGACTAAATTCTCAGACATTCTCACCTTTCAGTAAGAATTCAGCCCAATGGACTCAGAGAAGTAGAATGGCTGCTCAGGTCTAAAAGACATTTCTGAGAATCTAGCTATTCAGACTGTGTCCTGGAGCTTCAGAGAAACAGTTGGATGATGCAAGAGTTGAAAAGCAGCCAGATGCTCTCTCAGCCACCACAGGATGATGGGAGAATATATAGGTGGTCATAGAGGAGACACAGAAATTGAGGATGGCCTTCCTCTTGGCATAATTAGCTTTGTCACTTCTCCCTCAGGAACAGCAATGCATCAGGCTTGAGGCACACTCAGCAAGCACCTTGATTTTGTGTATGATGTCAGATGAAGCCAATAGAGGGTTATTATATAACAGCACTGTGCTGTTTGATAGCCACTGGGCACCTATGGCTATTTATACTTAAATTTAAGTTACATAAAATAATAATAATAATAATAATAATAAAATTTTTTAGTCCTTTAGTTGCTCTAGGCACATTTCAAATGATTGATATCTATATGTGGCTAGAAGTTATTGTACTTACTAGATAAAGCAGAGGACTATTTCTATCATTGCAGAAAGTTATACTGGACAGGATTGTACTACAGTCTCCACTGATGCACAGTCTGCAAAGGGAACATGGACTGGGGTAGAATGCAGTCAGATGAGCAAGTAGAGTAAATAGTAAAAATTTTTATTTCAAAGTCCTTTGCTTCTTGGTCCAACAATAACTACATATTTGCTTTTAAAACTTCCTCAAGTCATATTCTTTGAGTAATTACTAAAGCAGAAGGAAATTTATTCAATCAGTTTAAGAAGATCCAAGTTCAAACTGGAGGACTACTTATAGTGGTCATGACATGAAAACTACATCTAGGTAATGTAGGAAGTGAAGGCATAAGTCTTTAGTACCTGGAAGGAAGGACTTTCTGCTTCATTTATTGGACTACACCAGTTTTGAGAATATTGTAAAATCATAGTCCATGTAACAAAGGCTGAATAGTAGAGAAAATCTTTTGCATGTTCTCATGGCATAAGTGATGATTTGCCAAAATGCAATCTACCCGTGTACCATGAGAATTTGTGATGTACAGGCCATTGTTTTTAAATATTCATGGCTTTTAAAAGTACTATTAAAAATAGAGAACTAAGCACAACCTGCTGGTTTCTGGCAGTCAAATTACATGTGAAAGCTATTAGGTTGGATAATCACTGAATAGAATAAATGATGGGAAAAAAAAAAAAAAAAAACACCTCAATGTCGTGATTGAATCTCTAATATTTATTTGATTTTTCACCATCCTTGGTTTGGTTTCCATAATCCCTTGTCTGCTTTATAATGGTCCAGAAATTTTTCCACATTTTCTAAATGCTCTTAAGCTACTGCAGTTAAAGCTGGTCCCTTATTCTTTGGGTAAATTAGTTTCCAGGCTCTGTTTAAAGTATGAGTTCCCTCAGATTCCAAACACACAGAATTTTCTTTGAATTCTAGAATCCCCCATTGTTATTAGGTCCCATTGAGTCAGTTCCAATTCACAGTGACCCTGTGTACTACAAAACACTGCCTGGTCCTGCGCCATCTCACAATCGTTGCTGTGTTTGAGCCCACTATTATAATCAATGTGTCAATCCGTCTTGTTGAGGGCTTTTCTCTTTTTTCACTAACCTTCTACCTTACCAACCATGACATCTTTCTCCAGAGATTGGTCCCTTCTGACAAATTGACTGAGATATGAAAGAGGAAGTCTAACCATTTTCCATTCTAAGGAGCATTCCATCTGTACTTCCTCCAAGATAGATTTGTTCATTCTTCTAGCAGTCCATCTTATGTTCAATATTCTTTGCCAACACCATAATTGAATGCATCAGTTTTCTGTGGTCTTATTTATTCACTGTCCAGTGCTCACATTCATATGAGGCTATTGAAAACACCATGGCTTGGGTCAGGGGCACTTTAGTCCTCAAAGTGACATCTTTGCATATTAACCCTGTAAAGAGGTCTTTTGCACCAGATTTGCCCAGTGCAATGCATCATTTGATTGTTTGACTACTGCTTTCATGGGTGTTGACTGTGGGTCCAAATAAAATGAAATCCTGGGCAAGTTCAACCTTTTCTCCATTTATCATGACGTTGTTTACTGGTTCAGTTGTGAGGATTTTTGTTTTCTTTATGCTGGGGTGCAATCCGCACTGAGGGCTGTATAGTCTTTAATCTTCAACAGCAAGTGCTTCAGGTCCTCTTTGCTTTCAGGAAGGACGGTTGTGTCATCTGCATATTGCACGATGTTACTGAGTTTTCCTGCAATCCTAAGGCGTTCTTCTTCATATAGTCCAATTTCTCAAGTTATCTGCTCAGCATACAGATTCAATATGAATAAGATGTTCATAAGATTTTCCATGGTCAATTCTTTAGAAGTAGACTATGATATCCTTCTTTCTAGTCTGCCTTCCTTTGGAAGCTCTGCTGAAACCTGTTTAGTATGGGTAACCCTGCTGGTATTTGAAATATGCTTCCAGCATTACTGCAACACAAAAGCCACCACAGTATAACAAGCCAACAGACAAGTGATGGCAAAATCTCCATAGGCAAAAGAAAAATTACTAACTTTCACCCTTTACTACCTCCTGTTTCTAGTAGAAGCCCACCCTCAAATCCCAGTGTCACCATCTGTAATCTAGCAGTTTCTTTCCTTATTCCAGAAAGGGGAGGGTAAGTCTTTATTTGTGCTCTTCACTAGGGGAGGTCAGACATGGGAGAAGATTAAGATTGTTGTTACTGGGATTTCTGATCTTCCTAGGACTGGCTCATTCCATTTTACCACACACACACACACACACACACACACACACACACACACACACAGTGTCTTATAGAAAATACTAGGGTGTTGCTAAAGGGGCAAGGAGGCCACATCTTCTGACCTCCCCTAACCCCACAAGAGGAACACAGAATCACCATCAGTGGCCCAAGGCCTATTCCTGTGAGGCCAGACATGCTGCTTCCCTCCAGCCCTTTCACCAACCATTCCTCCTGCAACACCCACCACCTCTCTGCTGGGTTCAATAATCCACTGCAGTGGCCACACAGAACTCACAGATTATGGGGTTTATTAGGGAAGGAACATGCTACAATTCAAGTTCAGGAACATGTTCAGTCACTCTCAGTCTGCCATCTTTCAGTTGATGGTCTCTCTCCCAGCAGTGTCTGTCTCTTTCCCAAAAATGTGTGTCTCTCGTGTCTCCCAGCTGGCAGTGAGAAATACTTCTTCTGTCTCTAGGAGAGCTCCTTTTGAGCCTGGCAGAGGAACCAAACTAACCAATCTCAACATCAGAATTCTATACACCTGAGAGAGAGCAAATTTCCCAGAAGATTGCTTTGTGCTGGTTCAACAGAAATACCCCAGATGGATAACTTTTAACAATCAGGAGCTACTCAGTTGCTCATGGCAAATTCCACCCAAGAAGTTTACAAAGACTAATGGCTGGAAAAGTCACGCTATGTAATTTACTACACAGCAGGTGTCCTATCCCGAAAAACTGATAGCCGCAGCACCTCCCTCAAAAAAAAAAAAAAAAAAAAAACCCACAAGGAATACATTGTTGTTGTTGTTATTATGTGCCGTGGAGTTGGACTGACTCATAGTGACCCCTCCTTGGGTTTCCGAGGCAGTACTACTACAGAAGTATATTGCCCAACCTTCCTTCCGAGCCACTCCTTGGAAGGAAGATTGGACAATCTACTTCTGTAGTGATACTGCCTTGGAAACCCAAGAAGGGAATACATTAAGGGAACCTAATGCAGATTACCTGAAAAATGTAACCTTTCTCTATGGCATCCCAGACACTTTATAACATGACCTTCTCCTCCCTCTCCTTTGCCCTGGCCCTAAGTTCTATACACTGTGACCGAGGCATCACAGAGTAGGGATACGTCTGCCCAGGTGTGGGGCTTGAGCTCAGTTTCTCAGGAGAACATTAGTGAAAGTTTGCAGCACTTCCCAAGTCCATATTCAACCCCATTCTCCAATGTAGCCAACTTTAGATCTTTATCCTGGCACCTCCAGAGTGTTACAAGTCCTTCTGCTGTGCTGGCTACATCAGTGACCGTGATTGATTGCATGTAAAGTCACCTCAGCTCCTGCAGCCTGAAGGGTTGGTGGCCTTGTCAGGTTTCCAGCTGGAGCTTAAGATCCTGCTGACTTCCTCCAAGGGCCCTCTCCAGGGCTGCTGCTCACCTTTTGCCCACCCAACCTTCTGATCTGCCCCTTTTAGTTTCCTCTGGCTGGAGCACACAGCACCTGTTGCCCAGCAAGTGTTGCCCAAGGGACAGCAGGGGAGTAGCTGGCACCCTGCCTCACGGCCCCTAGTGATGGAAGCCCATTGGATCTCCCAGTGTGAAGATGAGCCAGGGTGCAGTGGAGGGGCAACAGGAGACTATGCTACATGGACCCTGGCCCAGAGGATTAAGAGCCTCATGTCTGCAAGGAGTGTGCTCAGCATGGTTGGGGAGGGGCCAGGCCCTCAGGACCCCAATGCTTGTTAGCATTTTGGGTAACTTAATTCCTTTGAATAATCAGTTCTGGAAACTAATAAGAAAGCATGATACCTTAAGTTGAAGGGAAAAAAATCAGCATTTTCCACTTAAATTTTTTGCTGTTTGGAAGATAGTGTTTTAGAATATGATCTAACATTTTACATAATCCTACAGCATTGCTTAGGGCAATACCATTCTCATTTTTTGTCCCTCTCATTTTCAGGCCTTCCCTTCCTCAATGAATATGTGGCTTTAGCATTCATTATACGTCTTATCATTAGAACAATGATTTTTAATTAGCTCTCAAGATGTGAACTCCTCTTGAATACCATTTGGGAAGGTGTTTTCTTTTTAGATCACTTTTGTAAAGAAATTAGAAAAGAAACTAAGTAAAGATGCTGGTTTTTCTCACACCCTGCCCAGATGGTCCTCCAAAATACTGTCAAACATCAACAGACTCTGAAATAGGCAAGAACCTTTCTTTATCTCTCTGCTCATACACCAAATAAATCAGGCCAAAGAAAAAGATGTAAGTCTCTTACCTGTAAATATTGGGCTAAGATTATTCACCCATTTCATATGAAAGTTATAAAAGGTAATTCCACTTCATGAACCACTTGGCTATAAAAAAAATAATACTGCCTTACATTATGTAACTCTCAAACTATCAGAGGGCTAAATGATTTCTGATTTTTTTTTTTCCTAATTTAATAAATCTTCCAGATGCTCTGAAAAATTCCAGGGGGAGACATTAATTGCATCTTACAGAATAAAAAGACATTTATCTAAGGTCAAAGACTCAGAAAACATAGGAAGAGATGCTACTATCTTAGCCTACACTCCAATTAATCTAATTTCTTTCTCCATATATATTTCAACTATTACATATTGCTTATGTGATCATTTTATGTTTTTAAAGAATAGCTTCTATAATCAATAAGGAAGTGAAATATAATAATAGCATGATTAACTTCCAGACAGAAATAACAGTTACTGTCAGATCATCAATCATCAAGTAGAAAAAATAGATAAAATAAAAAAAATCATGTTTTTAAAGATATCAGAGAGCTGTGAATGTAAGAAAATTGAATGAACTGAAACATCAGAGAGTGGAGAGCCCCACCTAAGTAAGCAGAAGTTACCAGCTGCTTTCTTCCCGATTTTCAGAATTTAGGCATGGACTAAGAGCCTGGCTGGTACATTGATTAAGTGCTTGGCTGCTAACTGAAGGCTGATGGTTCAAACCCACTAGTTGTTCCATGGGAGAAAGGTGTGACAGTCTGCTTCCCTAAAGATTTACAGTCTTGGAGACCGAATGGGGAAGTTGTACTCTGTCATGTAAGGTCACTATGAGTTAGAATCACCGCAAATAAAGAAAATGAAAATCCTCAGAACTGAACCAATAAGGAACATCATGATAAATGGAGAAGAGGTTGAAGTTGTCAGGGATTTCATTTTACTTGGTTCCACAGTCAACACCTATGGAAGCAGCAGTCAGGAAATCAGACGTTGTATTGCACTGGGAAAATCTGCTGCAAAAGACCTGTTTAAAGTCTTAAGAAGCAAAGATGTCACTTGGAAGACAAAGGTATGCCTGACCCAAGCCATGGTATTTTCAATCGCTTCATATGCTTGTGAAAGCTGGACATCAAAAATGTCACTTAGGGTCACCTACCCATAAAGCCATCTAGATAAGATTGCAGAATGCGGTATATGATGGGGGGCATGGAGACTTAGATTGGAAAAGTTAAAGACAGCCAGATGAGTGGGGGCCTTGAAAGCCAAGAAAAAGATTTTGCGCCCCCCTTTTTTCCAAGGTCCAAACAGAAATTATCCAGACATATGGTAACATAAAGCCTTTTCCTTATATCCTAACACCAAAGTGAAGATGAGCACTTTTCTACTCCTGGAGGGAACTTCCAGCAAGATCAATACAAGTGACTTCAAAGCCCTCTCCACAGCATCTCTCAATCTGCAAAAAACATCTTTGAGTGTGTTCCCCAAAGGAGAGAGGAATGGATAACTGTAAGAGTAGGGAGTCACATGCACATGGGGGCTGCTGATAAGAGCCATGCTCTTTGTAAAACTGAAGAGTCATGTGTGAGGGAAAGGCATGTTTCTCTATTCACTCCAACCTTGGCAGGTGGCAGGAAAGCACAGGGATTAAGAATGTGGGCTTTGGAATAAAACCCCACTGGTTTTACAGCCCATCTCTCCACTCAATCCCTGACAGTGCTTAACTTCTCTGTGCCTCCGTTTTTTTACTTATAAGAGGATTTCATAGGGTTGTGAGTGGGATTAAAGGATATCATCAATGCAGCTCTCTTAGCCACTTAGCTCAGCTCCTCACATATAATAAACATTAAATTCTTACTAAAAATGTACAGTTGTTCATTAACATCTTAATATTAATAGCTTTCGTTGTTTCTCCAGGAGTGACAACCAAAAGCATCCTGCAAAAAGATGAGAAATCTCGCAATCTAATGGAGAAAATATACATGAGCGTAAATAAACAAAAACAAAGCAAAAAACAAAATCACTGCCATTGAGTCAATTTCAACTCACAGCAAACCTCATTGGGTTTCCACGGCTGACATCTTTACAGAAGTAGATTGCCCCATCTTCCTTCCATGGAGCAGCTGGTGAGTTTGAACCACTGACCTTCTGGTTAGCAGCCAAATGCCTTATCTACTGCTCCACCAGAGTTCCTTGCATGAGCCTAAATAATCCTAATTCATGGCAGATTGTACAATGTACTCAAATCCTGGGAAGAATGCCAGAGTAACTCTAGAGAAAAAGAGAGTTTTGAGCCAAGGGAAAAATGAAGACTTCTCACCACACAATGAGGACATGAGATTATACATAAACCTGAAATCTAAAGCAAACCCCCCAAGAAAAAGCAAGTCTAGTGCTCAGACTATGTACTCATTGTCTACTACATAAACCCTTTGAGTAAATGTTACTCTCAGTGCTATATGCACACTTGTAGTAGCTGGCAGGATGTTTATCAGCATTCATAAGGCATTTTATGAGTCTCAATGTGCCCTCAAATAGTGAGATGGAGTGTTTAAACACATATGGCATAACCTGTGCATGTATATTATATTTTAAAAAAAAAAAAAGGTGTTGTTGTAATCTGTAAAATAGGAGTGTAATAATTGATGTTTAAATGTTATAGCCCTTAGCTTTATGTCACGAGGAAAAAAATCAGTAAGCCATAGTTGTACACATTCCTGTCATTACAGGGTGTTCCATTCCTGGCATCTAAGGGAACTTAGATATATTTTAAGAAGTCTCACTAACAACAACAAAAGCACATTATTCCTGTTTCTTTATGCTTCTGCCTGCCGGATTCCAAACCATCCCATACTCACCATGAACCTCTCCCCACGAAATGTCTTCTAATTCTTTGAACGTAGCATGTTTAACTTTCCAAATTTTATCATTTCATTTTGAAAATGTAATGACCTGCTTCATGCCTGCAGTGCTGGCCTGCTGTCGGGATTGAATGTACAATTCCTCAGCAATTAATTCTAAAGTTGTGATCTCTACCACTAAACGAAATTCAGGACATGCTGTCTAGCCTGCGCCTATTCCAATACTGTTAAACCTCTTGCACACAATGTGTTTGACAGATTCTAAATTGAGAAACATCTGGATGAAGACAAGATAAGCCCCTTTAATGTGTCTGTCATGGCTGAGGCATCATCGCTAAGAACTGTATAAACTGATAACAGTCAGAGGATACAGGGGCTGAGTGAGGCCCACTTATAATAACTTGGTGTGTCATTTTGGATTTTGTACTCAGCAATAGTAAATAAGTTAGCAGATTTTAACCTATACTCAAAAGTTAGAAACAGTGAAAGAGGCAAAGATAGGTCCCTAAATGCTCACTCAAAGGAGTAATCTCCAGGTTTTACCATGTAAAACTGTATTTAATAATTTTCTTAATTATTAAAAGTTCCCTCAATAGTCAAATTAACCTCAGACCTGTGAGCATCCACCAGCCATCAGAGCTGATGTCCTTTCTCCTATGGTTATTTAAGGACTCTGTTGCTCTTTATTTCTCCTGGTACCACTATTGTTCCCTAATTTTAAGGTTAATTTTTTAATTATTCATTTAATGTCATTAATTTTACATTGGGTCCTACTAATGAGATCAGGCTACTGAAGGCCAAATCATCAGTACAACTGATGGCTTGTAGCATGAAAGAAGGAAAAAGTATTTTCACTTTCCTGTCTTGAAATTTTATAGTTATTGTTCTTAGGTGCTGTCAAGTCAGTTCTAACTCATATGAGAACTGTACAACAGAATGAAACACTGCCCATTCAAATTCTGTAATTAGAAAGCTTGATTTCCATCTCTCTTGACTATGGACTATGACTATTTGTCCATGAGGAGGGCTTTTTGATACTCAGACTGTAGACAGATAGAAAAACTTAAGATTTCCTAATAATTGATCCTAACTATTGTTTCATTCCTCTTGATTAATAGAGAAGGAATATTGTTGTAGTTATGTTTGTGTGTCAACTTGCTGGGCCTGGTTGAGTGGCTGGGCAGCTGGTGGTAGTTATTCCCCATTATGACACTGGAATCACTTCCATGGTGGGCTCTACCACAAGCAGCTGAGTAGCTGCCCTTGGGATGTGGTCTGCTTCTTGTATACAAGGAGAAGCCTTGAGGAATGGTCTCCAGCTTATGGCATACTTGGACCCTGTGTGTAGCTGTGTCATTGTTCAGCAGCCTGCCATGCTCTGCTGACCTGGGGACTTACAATGGACTTGAATTAATGACCTGCCATGTGGTTTTGTAACATCGGGACTGTGCCATTTTACTTGTCAACCTTGGGCTTGGCAGCCTCAGCAGCCAGCAGCTGTCTGAGTGAAGAAATTATTCTAGCTCCAGTGGGCTGGGAGCTGGAGGCAGAGCTGAAACCCAAGGCTGAGGGGCTTTCACCCAGCCCCTAGAGCCTGGCACTTTGAACTCAGACTTAAAGCTTCCAAATTGTAAGAATAAACTCCTGTTTGTTAAAGCCATCCCATTTGTGGTATATTATTGTGAGAGTGGCACTAGATAACCAGAACAAATATCTTTCCTGAAGACAATTATGTTTGAGCTTTTAAAGGCACATCTGAAGACAATGCATACTCAGTAGATTCACGTATTTATACCAAGGGTTCAAAAGCATGAGAACTGGAGAAGGCCTCTATTTGCTTCTTACAGAGATGGTCAGGTGGCCAGGTTTAATAATGAACAGGTAATTGACTGAGAGTGTCTCAAGCTTTAAATTGCTATAGTCAAAACATTCTCAACTATAGCCAAAACAAACAAACAAACAAAAAAAAAACTCATGGCTGTCAAGTCGACTGTGACACATAGCGACCCTTCCTTGGGTTTCCAACGCAGTATCTTAGGTAGGTAGTATTTCTTTGTTGGGGTAAATGGTTGATTAAGAAATCACTTATTGCAACAATTTCTTAGTTTGGAAATGTCCAATGGGCCTTGAATAAAGATAAAAGTTGGGAGATTCTGCTATTTTCTCTGTTGTTGTTAGGTACCATTCATTCTAACTCATAGAGACACTGTGGACAACAGAATAAAACAATGACCAATTCTACAAGACCCTCCTCATAATCGTTGCTATGTTTGAACTCACTGTTGCATCCACTGTGTCATTCCATCTTGTTGAGGGTTTTCCTCTTTTTTGCTGACCCTCCGCTTTACCAAGCATAATGTGTTTACCAAGCACATGGTCCCTCCAGATAACATGTACAAAGTACATGAGATGAAGTCTTCCCATTCTCGCATTTAAGATTCTACACAGATAAATAAAGAGTGAGGAACGAGATAGAGAAAGGATGAGTTTCAGTTTGTTGGTATGATGTCATTGAATTAATGAGTGCTGTCTTTCATTGGCTCTTTGGAAGGATGAGTAACAACTACAATAAGTAGTCACTGGATTAGCTGTGTTCATTTACAATGGGAAAGAAAGAAAATTAGTTTCCTGATAGTGATACCAAAGGAAAACCTGAAAGAACCCCAGCAATACCAACCCAAACTCCATCAGCCCCTACCTCTCCTTGATATTTAAAATGTTTTTAGCTGCCATTTTTACCAAATTGTCCTCTCTTCTGTATAGAAAATCATAGAGATTCACTATTTCTAACCACAACTATAAAAATTATCAGAACATCAAAAATAAGACCATCAGTTTTGAATAAGAGACTGTTCCCTCTAGCCAGCCACAGAAAAGTGATAAAAGGTCTGAGTTGATGAGCTCATTCTTGCTCAAAGGTTATTCACTCATAAATTAACAATTGTTCAATCTGGGCCCAACAGTGATAATAGTTTTAGTATAAATTGACCTTCCTTTATTATTTTAGTCATGGCTTAATTTACATATCAGTTTTCTGCAAGTTGGCTTGTTTTCCTTTCAAATTTTGAAATGAGTATAGAGAGATTAATTTCCAAGCAAAACCTGACTTTAGAAGACAGTCTATCATAGCTTCTAGGGAATCATAAAATTCATTAAGCTGAAATGCCCAAAACAATAGCTGAAATCCAGCATAACACGCACATTTTTCTTTCAATTGTATTTGATTTTTCTTTTGATGTTGATTCTATTATCTGAGAAAGCCAAAACTATTAACATGATCCCTTTTGGGTAAAATGGTAGGGGAATTTCAGAACAGATTAAAAGAGAATAAGATCTACGTCAAGTCATGAGAGACAACTGGCCTTGCTCTTTCTTAATCACTGGTGTTTGCTTTTGGCTCATGTGCCAATCCCTGATGCAGGCATATGTGCCCATGTGAGCAGGGATGGTTTACTTCGGCAGGTATCAAGAAATGAAGGACTGATGGCTTGGTTGGCCCTGAAGGCAGGTCTTTCACATGGCTTGACATACATTGTTGTCCAATAGAGGCACTGCATATTGCATGGTCAAGCAGCACAATCAAATCTTTTATGGGAAGTATCAATTCCATCAACCACTCATCTGTCAGTTTGTTATACTGTGGTGGCTTCAGCTGTGATGCTGAAGCCTATGCCACCTGTATTTCAAATGCCAGCAGGGTCACCCATGGTGGACAGGTTTCAGCAGAACTTCCAGACTAAGACAGACTTGGAAGAAAGAAGAGGCCGTCTACTTCTCAAAGAATTGACAAGTGAAAATCTTTTGAATACCAGTGAAACACTGATATATTACTGGAAAACTTTATGTGTAGCCTTGAAACACTGTCTGATATAGTGCCAGAAGATGAGCCCCTCAGGTCAGAAGGCACACAAAATATGACTGGGGAAGAGCTGCCTCCTCAGAGTAGAGCCGACATTAATGATGTAGGTGGAGTAAAGCTTCTGGGACCTCCACTTGCTTATGTGGCACAACTCAAAATGGGAAGAAACAGCTGCAAACATCCATTAACATTTGGAACATAGAATATACGAAGTAGGAATCTAGGAAAATTGGAAGTTGTCAAAAATGAAACAGAATGCATAAAGATAGATACCCTAGGCATTAGTGAGCTAAAAGACTGGTTTTGGCCATTTTGATTCAGACAACCATGTGATCTACTATACCTGGAATGACCAATTGAAGAGGAATGGTGTGGCATTCATTGTCACAAAGAATGTTTCAAGATCTATACTGAAGTACAATGCTGTCAGTGACAGGATAATATTCATATGCCTACAAGGAAGAACATTTAATGTGAGCATTATTCAAATTTACGCACCAACAACCAAAGCCAAAGATGAGGAAATTAAAGATTTTTACCACTTCTGCAGTCTGAAATTGACCAAACATCCAGTCAAGATGTGTTGATTATCACTGGTGACTGGAATGCAAAAATTGGAAACAAAGAAGATTCACCAGTAGTTGGAAAATATGGCCTAGGTGATAGAAATCATGCAAGGCCAACGACTTATTCATTGCAAATACATTTTTCAACAACACAAATGGTGGCTATACACATGGACTTCACCAGATAGAGTATACAGGAATCAGACTGACTACATCTGTGGCAATAGTTGATGGACAAGTTTGATATCTTCAGTCAAAACAACTCCAGGAGCTGACTGTGGAACACCATCAGTTGTTCATACACAAGTTCAAGATGAAGCTGAGGACAATTAAAACAAGTCCACGAGAGCCAAAATATGACCTTGATTATATCGTTCCTGAATTTAGAGACCATCTAAAGAATAGATTTGATGCATTGATCACCCATGACTAAAACCCAAAGGAATTATGGGATAACATCAAGAACATGATCAATGAAGAAAGCAAGAGGTCATCAAAAAGACAAGAAAGGAAGAAAAGACCAAAATGGATGTCAGAAGAGACTCTGCAACTTGCCTTTGAGTGGAGAGTAGCTAAAGCAAATGACAAGATAAAAGAGCTGAACAGAAGATTTCAAAGAGCAGATCAAGCAGACAAAGTCAATTATTATAATGAAATGTGCAAAAATCTGGAGTAAGAAAACCAAAAGGAAAGAAAATGCACAGCATTTCTCAAGCTGAAAGAACTGAAGGAAAAATTCAAGCCTCTAGTTGCAATCTTGAAAGATTCTGTGAGCAAAATATTGAATGATGCAGGAAGCATTAAAAGAAGATGGAAGAAAAAAAAAGAAAAAAAAAGGTGGAAAGAATACACAGAGTCACTGTACCAGAAAGAATTGGCTGATCTTCATCCATTTCAGGAGGTGGCGTATGACCAAGAACCAATGATATTGAAGGAAGTAGTGGAAGCTTCACTGAAGGAAATGGCAAAGAAGGCCCCAGGAACTGACGGAATACCCATTGAGATGTTTAAAAAAATGGATGCCACACTGGAGGAACTCACTTGGCTAGGCCAAGAAATTTGGAAGACAGCTAGCTGGCCAAGTGACTGGAAGAGATCCATATTTGTACCCATTCCAAAGAAAGGTGATCCCAAAGAATGTGGGAATTATCAAACAATACATTAATATCGCACTCAAGTAATATCTTGCTCAAGATAATTTAAAAACATTTGCAGCAGTATATTGAGAGAACTTTCAGAAATCTGGATTCAGAAGAGGATGTGGAACAAAGGATATCATTGCTGATGTCAGATGGATCTTGGCTCAAAGCAAAGAATACCAGAAAGATGTTTACTTGTGTTTTATTGACTATGCAAAAACATTTGATTGTGTGGATCAT
>NW_006921669.1:2353407-2361944 GCF_000298275.1 Orycteropus afer afer
TCAAACCCACCAGCCACTCCTTGGAAGGAAGATGGGGCAATCTACTTCCATAGTGATACTGCCTCGGAAACCCAAGGAGCAGTCGTTATGAGTCGAGTCCGACTCAATGACACATAACAGCAACAACAACAATGGCATCAGGATTGGAGGAAGACTCATTAAAAACTTCCAATACGCAGATGACACAACTTTGCTTGCCGAAAGTGAGGATGACTTGAGGCATTTAGAAAAGTCGGTGTAAACTTATAATGAGAAAACAGTTGTTTTTATGTTGTTGTTAGATGCCGTTGAGTCATCTCCAACTCATAGAGATCCTATGCACAGCAGAACAAAACACCACCCGGTTCAGTGCCAGCTCCACGATCCTTGTTATACTTGAGCCCATTGCCGCTGACACTGTCAATCCATCTTGCTGAGAGCCTTCCCTTCTTTTGTCCACCTTCCACCCTACCAAGCATGACATCCTTCTCCAGGGAATGGTCCCTTCTGATAACATGACCAAAGTAGGTGAGACCAAGTCTGGCCATTCTTGCTTCTAGCAAGCATTCTGGCTGCACTTCCTCCAGGACAGATTTGTTAGTTCTCTTAGCAACCATGGTACTTTCAGCATTCTTCACCAGCACCACAACTCAAAAGCATCAATTCTTCTTCAGTCTTCCTTACTCTTTGTCCAGCTCTCACATGCATATGAGGCAATTGAAAATATCATGGCTTGTGTCAGTTACACCTTAGTCCTCAAAGAAACATCTTTGCTCATCAGCACTTGAAAGAGGTCCTTTTCAGCCAATTTGCCCAGTGCTGTACACTGTCTGATGTCCTGACTTCTGTTTCCATTGGTGTTGATTGTAGAACCAAGCAATGTGAAGCCTTCTACAACTTCAATCTTTTCTCCATTTATCATAATGCTGCTTATAGGTCTAGTTGTGAGGATTTTTGTTTTCTTTATATTGAGATATAATCCATACTGGAAACTGTAGTCTTCAATCTTCATCAGTAAGTTCTTCAAGCCATCCTCATTTTCAGCAAGCAGTTGTGTCGTCAGCATATCGCAGGTTGTTAATGAGCCTTCCTCCAATCCTGATGCCATGTTCTTCTTCATATAGTCCAGCTTCTCAGACTATTTGCTTAGCATATAGATTGAATAAGTATGGTGAAAGGATAGAACCCTGACACACTCCCTTCTTGACTCTAAACCATGAAGTATCCCCTTGTCCTGTTTGAATGACAGCCTCCTGGTCTATGTACAGGTTCCTCATGAGTACAATTAAGTGTTCTGGAATTCCCATTCTTCTCAATGTTATCCCCATTTGAGCAAAGACGTCTCCTTTAGAACTAAGGTGCACCTGAAAGAAGCCATGATATTTTCAATCACCTCATATGCATGTGAGAGCTGGACAATGTATTTGTTATGATCCACACAATATTTGCTATGATCCACACAATTGAATGTTTTTGCATAGTCAATAAAATGGAAGTAAACATCTTTCTGGTATTCTTTGCTTTCAGCCTAGATCCATCTGACATCAGCAATGATATCCCTTGTTCCACATCCTCTTCTGAATCCAGTTTGCACCTCTGGAAGTTTTCTGTCAATATACTGCTGCAATCACTTTTAATATCTTCAGTAATATTTTACTTGCATGCAATATTAATTATATTGTTAGATAATTTCCACATTCTGTGGGATCACCTTCCTTTGGAATGGGTACAAATATGGATCTCTTCCAGTCATTTGGCCAGGTAGATGTCTTCCAAATCTCTTGGCATAACCAAGTGAGTGCCTCCAGTGTGGCATCCGTTTGTTGAAACATCTCAATGGATATTCCATCAATTCCTGGAGCCTTGTTCTTCACCAATTCCTTCAGTGCAGCTTTGTCTTCTTCTTTCAATACCATTGGTTCTTGAATTTATACCACCTCCTGAAATAGAAGATCAACCAGTCTTTTTTAGTACAGTGATTTTGTGTATTCCTTACATCTTCTTTTGATGTTTCCTGCATCATTCAATATTTTTCCCATAGAATCTTTCAATATTGCAACTTGAAGCTTAAATTTTTTCCTTAGTTCTTTCAGCTTGAGAAATGCTGAGTGTGTTCTTTCCTTTTGAATTTCTAACTCCAGGTTTTTGCACATTTCATTATAATAACTGCCTTTTTCTGCTTGAGGTGCTCTTTGAAATCTTCTGTTCAGCTCTTTTATCTTCTCATTTCTTCCATTTGTTTTAGCAACTCTCCGCTCAAGGGCAAGTTTCAGAGTCTTTTCTGACATCCATTTGGTCTTTTCTTCTTTTCTCATCTTTTCAATGACCTCTTGCTTTCTCCATGGATGATACTTTCAATGTCATCCCATAATTCTTCTGGTTTTCAGTTATTGGTGTTCAATGCATCAAATCTATTCTTTACATGGTTTCTAAAAATTCAGGCATGGTATTTTCAAGGTCATATTTTGGCTCTCATGGACTTTTTTTAATTCCCTTCAATTTCAAGTTGAACTTGCATATGAGCAGCTGATGATCTGTTCCACAGTCATCTCCTGGCCTTGTTTTGGCTGAAGATATTGAGCTTTTCCATCTCCTCTTGCCACAGATGCAGTCAATCTGATTCCCGTGTACTCCATCTGGCAAAGTCCATGTGTATAGATGCCATTTGTGTTGTTGAAAAATGTATTTGCAATGAATAAGTCAATTGGTCTTACAAAATTCTGTCATGCAATTTCCAGCATTATTTCTGTCACCAAGGCCAAATTTTCCAACTATTGGTAATTCTTCTTTGTTTCCAACTTTTGCATTCTAGTCACCAGTGATAATTAACACATCATAATTGCATGTTTGGTCAATTTCAGTCTGCAGAAGTTGATAAAAATCTTCAATTTCCTCATCTTTGGCTTTGGTGGTTGGTGCATAAATTCGAATAATAGTCGTATTAATTGGTCTTCCTTGTAGGTGTATAGATATTATCTTATCACTGATAGCATTGTACTTCAGGACAGATTTTGAAACATCCTCTGTAATGATGAATGCCACACCATTCCTCTTCAAATTGTCATTCCTAGCAAAGTAGATTATATGATTGTCGGATTCAAAATGGCCCCACCTGGTCCATTTCAGCTCACTAATGCCTAGGACATCAATCTTTATGCGTTCCATTTCATTTTTGACAACTTCTAATTTTCCTAGATTCATACTTTGTACATTCTATGTTCCAATTATTTAATGGATGTTTACAGCTGTTTCTCCTCAATTTGAGTCATGCCAAGTCAGCAATTGGAGGTCTTGAAAGCTTTACTTTATATATCAGTAAGTTTGGTTCTACTCTGATATGATGCAGTTCTTTCCCAGTCGTATTTTGAGAGCCTTCCTACCTAAGGGGCTCGTTCTCCTTCATTGTATAGGACAATGTTTCCGGGCTATTCATAAATTTGCACAGTAATGTATCAGACTGTCTTTCTCTGCCATTCATAAGGTTTTTCCTGGATAATTCTTTGAGAAGAGGATGGCCTCTTCATTCTTCTTAGTCTGTCTCCATCTGTAAGCTGAATTGAAACCTGTGCACCATATGCAACCCTGCTGGTGTTTGAAACACTGGTGGCACAGCCTCAAGCCTCACAGCAACACACAAGCCACAATAGTACTAAAAACTGACAGACAAGTTTGTCTCCCTTGGCTGTTCAAAACCTCTCCCCTTCCTGCCTCTTGGGGGTGGGGCTTATGTCCCTCCCCTTACCTGGATCCCTGCCGTTGCTCAGTCTGTGGTCCCCCAGCTTCTCTTTCCCCTACTTCCTGCCTCTTGGGGATGGGGCCTGTGTCCCTCCCCTTACCTGAGATCCTTGCTGCTGCTTGGTCTGCGGTCCACTGGTTTCTCCCCATCCCCCTGCTTCCTGTCTCTTGGGGGGTGGGGCCTGTGTTGTTTTTATGGGAGTGTAATATTTGCTTTCTGGCCAACAAAAATGATAGAGTTAAACCTGTGAAAGCCAAAAACTGTGTAAGGCAGAAATCTATCAGAGAAGAAAAACTCAATTATTTTCCATGAAAATGAACAATAGAGTGGTAATGGCTATATCTTGAGAAAGGCAGAAAACTCTTGAGACCAGAAAAACAAGGCAGCCCCATTGAGTTCTGGCTCTCAAAGGTTTACCGTACATGTGATGAATAAATGGGAGGTCTTGTCATGAAATGTTAGCATGACTTGCAGGTCTGTTCTATAGGAATTTTCCTTTTTATGCACAGAATAAGGAGCAGAACAAGAATAAGACCACATAATTCAGACTTTGATCACAGGACATAGATGGTTTTTGGTATTTGATGTAATGCTTCTTTAGTACTCCTGCCCATTTTTTTGTTCTAGTCCTCAAGGTGACATCTTTGCTTTGTAACACTTTAAAGCAGTCTTTTGCAGAGACTTTGCCTGATGTACAAGCTTTCAGCCTCACCAAACCAGGCCTTCCTCTTCTCTATTTCCATATTAAAGCTTTGCTCATAGGAACTTCTAGGAGTGAAAATCCATCATTGACAGTATTTCCTTGCTTTCTTTCTCCACCTGCAGGGTACCAGCTCTCCCTAATGCCCTTGGAAAATACACAAAGAGAACCTTACATGGCAAAGTCCTCAGATTCTCAGAGTGGTTCTGCCTATTTGAACACGAGAGAATTACAGGCATATGAAACTGGCAGTTTCATAAAGAAAGGTAAGAGGTTAGCTGAAAAATTAGATGAAGGAAAAATCCTAAAGGCCAACGAGAACAACAAACAGAAGATTTACCAGCTGAGGATAATGAGGTGTTTTAAATGGGCAGTAGAGGAGAACATCCTTTTTAAATTACTGGCCTTGACCCTCAACAGTCAGAAAAAGTAAAGCAAAAGTTATTTTTGTTTGACTGGTCATTTTATTTTTATTTCAAAGAAACAATTGATAGGAAAAAAAAAAAAAAAAAAAAAAAGATCCAACAAATCATGAAAAACACTGAGAGCACCAAAATAGCAAACCAATGGTAGAAACCATCACTCTTAAGTGAAGAGATGAGGCAACAGCAAAGGGCTCTTGAGTTCTCAGTAAGATTCTATGATTATTAATGCCAGGAGCAGCATATTTTCAAAACTGCAACTTGTCATATATTGTGCCCATGAATTCAAAATAAGTGCCTATTGCAGGCCAGCTATTACTCCTGAAATTATGACAGTCTGTCACCCAAGCCCCACTACACCCCATCCTCTCATTTACCTTTAGCTGAGGTGCTTGGTTCACTTACCAAATTATGCCAAATTACCCAATAATTGCCAAATTGCTGAATAATTTATAAAATGGTAAAAGGAGAATTGTGCACCTTAAGCCCTTCCTGCCATGTACACACAATTATTTCTCCCTTATTCTTGCAATTTTCTTTCGTAATAATCTGGAATCTTTTCTGGGCTTATGTCTCCTCCTTTCCCCACGAGGTTGGAAGATCTGTGATAATAAAAACACGTATTCTATTTCTTTTACTTCCCTTGAAAAAGTTAATTCAATTAATTAAATATTTGTTGAGTATCACTTACCTTATGGTCCCTTTTGCTTTGTTCTATTAATATTTTCTGTAGCTCTTGTAATGTTTTACTTTTGAAGATATTTATGCACTGTCTTCCCAGCAGAATGACTCTTTTAAAAATTACTATTAAGTGCTTATGAAAGTCAGGCATTTCCAGAAACAAGAGTTGAATAAGACTCAGTCAATGTCTCAAAATGTTTCCAGTAAAGAGGATACCATGGCACAAAAATATTAATGACATATGACAACTGAATCATATTTCACCCACTTGCTTCCAATAGTAAATTGGTATCTACACATGCAAATAGAACAGAAAGATTGTATTTTTCTCATTTTCATTTCTGCAGCATCAAAATGTGCTACACTGCCTGGCACACAGTAGATATCCACTAAGGTAATTTTGTCTTTGTTATCTTTTTGTGAACAAAATAGGGCCAACTAAGTATTTATACTATCTTTATATCTATGTTTACCAGATGACTCATAAGCCATGATCTCATGGAGGTAGTCATCTACTCATAAGTTGGAACAATATAAGGCACTTTAGAAACAGCCAGTATTAAATGTTGTTAGCTTACTGTCTTCTTGCCTATGGTTAAGAATATATCTTGGTCTATATTGTCTAGTGTAGTCATGCCAGCCATGAAGGTTTGCTGCTCAAATCTTCCTTCAAGAAAGAATGTACCATTTAGCTGCAAGGATTTCTATTATAGTTGACAGTCTCCAGATGTTAGCAGCTTCAGGAATCTACCTGAGTCTTTGGATTCAAAGTCCTGGTCTCCTCTAGATAATGACTGAACATGGAGAGTATACTAGAGTCTGGTCATTTCTGTCCATGCACAAATTTTTGCCCCAGAGTTCACAATTAACTTGATTGAAGCCTTGCCAAACTGTTATCATAGTTTGACGTTCTCCCTGCCCCATCCAACTTCCTCCATTTATATCTTCCTCAGTAATTCTAGTAAACCTATTTCACTATCTCAACACATACTCCCTGGAGGACTCGACAAACATCCTCTCTGAGTATAACAATTTGGAAGGAAAATTGAGACTATAAATGCATACTTGAGGATTTTCTATGACATGATTGGTGACATGGAGGATGATGGCTCTGATTTATATTTTAAGAATGCCTTACATTAAATCCTGTAAAGAAAAAAATAGTGCCAGGTGCATTTAATCAACTTTAGTTTATGCGATGGAGATAAAAATATAATATCTGAGTCAGTGGCATCTTCCTTTACTTTTTTTTTTCCTGATATATTTTCTGCACTTTAAATAAGAATAGAAAGGTACTGTATGTTACATAATTCAAAAGAGACGTCACAAAGGCAGCTCTCAAAGCCTTTGCAACTACAATAAAAGGAAACTGATATAAAAGCAAAATGTGTTTCAGTACTACCCAAAATATCTTAACATGTGAATATGACTGGCCTGCAGATGAAAGGCCCTTGGAACTTCCTGAAAATGTTCTATTGTCTCTACCTAAGCAGCAGCTCCTTTCTGTTTCCGATTATTTTTGATGACTCCACTACTCCCACACCCATCTTTATACAATGACAGTTTATTTTGTACTAAAATCATTGTTCCCAGGAGCCTACTGGGTAGAATGTCTTTCTGGACATCCTCCTACAGGACTTATTTCCTATACCTCCTCTTCCTACAAATAGCATTTTATGCCAGCCTCAGTAAAATCCCCATAGCTTCATGTTGAAGCCATACCGTTCCCTTCCTCTATACCACTAAAAGGGTAGTCAAATCATTGTGTAAAACCAAGGATATCTTATTTAGACACTGTAAACATAGTTACTTATTGCCTAGTTTTAAGCCTTCACTACATTTGCACATACCTTTAAACCTCTGATGGCTTCCCATTCTACAAAGGATAAAGTCAAAACTTCCTTCCATTACCTGAAATGCACCATATTTCTATCATGCCCAATTTTTCAATTATATATTAATGGCTATGAATATTTATTTAATATATAACATCCACCCCCTGGACCAAGCTTTTTGTTCAAGCAGACACATAGGCAGTATGGTATGCCAGTATAAGTTTCCTGATCATATTATATTTGATTATGATAATAGTATTTTACTGAGGCTTAATTTATCTGTAACACAATAATACAAAGTGCTGATCTTGTTTATACAATCCAATGAATTTTGATAAATGTATGGATGCATGGGTATCTATGGGATCCCTGGATGGTGCGTGCCATCAGTTAAATGTTGCACTACTAGTCAAAAGGTTGGTGGTTCAAGATCTACCCAGAGCTGCCTCAGAAGACCAGCTTGGTGATCTACTTCTGAAATGTTACAGTCTTGAAAACCTTATTGAGCAGTCTACTCTCAACACATGAAGTCACCATGAGTCAGAAATGACTTGACAGCAGCTAACAACAACATGGTATCCATCACTGAAAATAGCACATAGGATATCTTCATCATCTCAGAATTTTCCTTAATACATACTGACGCCTCCTTGGGTTTCCGAGGTGGTATCTCCACAGAAGTAGATTGCCCAATCTTCTGAGTGGCTAGTGGATTTGAACCATCAGCTTTCTGGTTAGCAGTCAAATGCCTTAGGCACTATGCCACCAGAGCTCCCTTAATATATACATATACATATACATATACATATACATATACATATACATATACATATATATATTTGCAATCAATCCCTGCTCTCCAAGAGGCAACTGCTGTTTTGACTTCTATAATCACAGATAAGGGTTTACTATTTTTGGACTCCTCATTATTAAGCATTGAAACCAGGATGTCACCTCTAATTTTGCTGTTTTTCAAGATTAGGTTGGGTAATCTAAGTCCTTTTTAGATTCATCAATTTCTACTGACAACAACAACAACAAAAAAATCATTCTATTATTTTAATTGGATTGCATTGAATCTATGGATATTGAGAAGATTTAAAAATATAGAATGTTCCATTCTCTGACTATGGTACACATCTTCATATTTTTGGCCTTCTTTAATATCTTTCAGCATTTTTTTT